>NC_136490.1:51733275-51830775 GCF_053919585.1 Euprymna scolopes | reverse complement strand
AAAGCCTACTTTTTCTATTAAAAAATTATTAAACGAATTTCTTAATATACTCAATCATGGATATGCGAGCGACTATATAAAGTTTACCTAATACGAATATTACTTTGAAAAAACGAATCTTCATTTATTATAGTTTCTTATGAGATGATTGGTTTTATTTAACTATTACGCTGAATTCTGTTAAGGCATAGTTTTTACATTCTGAATAATTGCGTAGAATTGAAGATAAAACAGGCTAGCATATGGAAATGAGTGTGCGTGAAAACTCTCTACCAAACTCCTCTTTGAATATTTGGTCTATAAGCAGACTATGGATACCCACGAAGGGTTGAAAGCACATAAAATTTTTGTGGCAGGAGGTGCCCCACACCTCTCTTCAGACGACATTGTTTATATCAGTGGCAAGTAAAGTACAGGACGACTGGAAACAAATGCCGAGATAAGCGGAGAGCACATACAGTGCCTAGAATTCCCAAAGGGTCACCCATCTGGTACTAACCAGGCTCAACGTTGACTAATTCGGTGATCTGATGAGAACCGGTGTGTCAACGCGATTATACCGTATATTTAGTCTATAAACTTGAAATTATACTGTATTTGGAGTGTCACCCAGTTTCGATTTGGTCGGCAAAAATTGCTGCTAAATGGGTCAAAATTGAAAACAAAACAGTTGACTTTGGCAGGGCAAAGCGTGTTTGCATGCACAAATCTGCAATCATATGTTAAACAACATTATTTTCTCACTATTTTTTTTATTTTCTTTCTTTGAAAATTGTAATGCTGGGTATGAGGCAGCCAAACCAGCTGCCTACATTGCTATGCTTTGTATTGAAACCGACCAAGAGCTCTTTTTAGCATCCTCGCTGTTCCCTTATGGGCGTGGTTCAGAAAGTAAGAAATGAGACTGGGGAGGTATGTTAAGGTTCGGTTCTAGCTGTTCATTTTTTTTTTTTTTTGGAAATCACTATTATAGTGTTAAATATGCACATATAAATAAAATATAATCACTATTATATACTATGTGTTAAATATGCACATATAGATAGAATATTTTTTTTTTATTCAATTTTCACCCCAAACAAGGCACAGTGCCACTTTGAAGCAGGGGGCTACTATTAGGGACTTAATTAGCGGGGTCATTATGAAGGGAGAAGAGTAGAAAGATGTTTGTTAACATTACACTTGAACTTTTGCATATCATTGCAGTTGGGAAAGCAGAATCCCGGAAGGGAGTTCCAAAGACCCGCAGTTCTGGGGAAGAAACTATTGGAGCAAAGGCTTTCTTGCACCTAGGGATCTCTACTGTAAAGGGATGAGACTTAGTAGCTTGTCGGGTTTGTCGGGAGTAGTTACGTCGGGGAGGTACAAGTGTTTGCAGTTCGTCAGAGCATTCACCATTAAAGTATTTGTAGAACAGGCAGAGGGATGCAACATCTCGTCGATGGGACAGAGGTTGAAGCCTAGATGACAGTTCAGGACCTCTCAGGTTGGCGACTCTCTTTTGAACGCTGTCCAGGAGCGAGAGACAAGCAGCAGATGCACCAGCCCAGATGTGACAACAGTACTCCATACATGGGCGAATGGTTGCCTTATAGAGGTATAGGATACTGTCAGGCGTAAGTAGTTTTCTAGCACGGTAGAGGGAGCCAACCTTCCTTGCAGCAGCCTTGGCAATGCTCTCAATGTATCTTTTCCAGTTCATATTCCCTGTAAACGTTAGGCCGAGGAGTTTAAAAGAAGTACTTTCAGGCAATGTGTTCTTGGCCATTGCTATTGATGGTAGAGAAGGTTTCTTGTAGTTATTGAAGGAAACAAGCTTAGTCTTAGCAGCATTGAATGTGACCAACCATTTTTGTCCCCATTCCACTATGGATTGGAGGTCATCCTCTAGTGTTTCTGCCATTTCCTTGGATATGTGTTCATTTGTTTTCCCCTCATATCTGTTATAGAGAGTGGTGTCATTGGCAAATATACCCATCTCCGAAACAATTTTATCAGGGAGGTCGTTTATGAATATCAGGAATAATAGAGGTCCAAGGATAGACCCCTGAGGTACTCCCGCATTTATGTCATATTGTTTGGATGTACGTCCGTCGAGGACAACTTTGATTTTTCTATTACTTAAGAAGAATTTAATTACATTATGAATTCTTCCAGTGATTCCATATGATCTAATTTTCCTTAGAAGACCATCGTGCCATACCCTGTCAAAAGCCTTAGATATATCAAGGGCCACCGCTCTACCCTCCCCTGTTTTATCCAATGAACGGTATATACGTTCAGAAACTACAGTTAAGATATCTGCTGTTGAACGGGCTTGCCTGAATCCATATTGTTTGTCAGTCAGGAGTTTAGCAGCTGTTAGGTGCTGGACTAGGGCTTGATTAACTAAGGACTCAAATATTTTGGCGAAAAGCGGGAGGAGGCTAATGGGGCGATAATTTAGTGGGTCAGTTCTTTCACCAGAATTCTTGAAGACTGGTACCACAGAGGCGGTTTTCCAGCAGTCGGGAAAACAAGATTCGTTAAGGCATTTATTGTAAAGTTTGGACAGAACTGGAGCAACCTCGGCAGAGCATTTTTTTAATAGCACAGCCGGGATGAGATCTGGTCCACATGCTTTTGAGGTGTCTAGGTTTTTTATAATAGCATGTACCTGAGAAGGGGTGATTTTCAAATCGTCAAGTGTGGCGTCTGTTCGCAGAGGAAAATCAGGGAGTGAGTGGTGTACCGAGTTCAGTGTGGAGTTTGAGGCAAACCGACTGGCAAGCAGATTAGCCTTATCAGTTGCTGTGCAAGCAACCTCATGATTGTTTGTTAGAGGGGGAATAGTTGACTGTCCATTATTAACTACGCTGTTGTAGATTTTCCAAAAATCCCGGGTTCCTAATTTCTGTGCTTCGATGCGCTTTCTGGTGGTTTCAGAGTAATCTGTCTAAGCTGTCTCTATCACTCTCTTACAATTATTTCTAGGAAACAGGAATGGGTATGTTTGATCTGGCATAATGATGATTCATTGTGGGGTCTGAGTATGCGCCTGGTCCACAAAGTATGGAAATAAAAAATTTAAAAAGTAAAAAAAAAAAAAAACGCTTACAAGTGTTTTTTATATAGATGTACATAATAATACTTTGATAAGTATGTTTTAACTGAAATAAGGATGGTATAATAAAATCGTGGGGTCTGCGATCGCGCTTGGCCTTTATACAATGGAAATAGGCACAAACTTTAATAAAGATTTTTCATATCTATCTCCGTAAGTATACTTTGATAATTATGTTTCAATTTGAAGAAATATGGTATAATAAAATTATGGGGTGTTCGTTCGCGTCTGAACTCCATAGAATGGAAATATGTCACAAAGTTTAACAAGGTTTTTTAATATAGACCCACAGAATATTGTGATAAGTGTTTCAGTGTGAACAGGTATGGTATAATAAATTATGGGGTTTATCTATTTTATTTTTACTTTCATCATATTTTGCTTTGGTTTTGATACCCCCAAATTCGAAGCTATCTCTTTACATCCCTTCCTTTTCATAACCTATCATACTTTCATAAATCAGAGTCCATTTTCTGTAGTCTGTTTTTGAACACAGTCAACGACGGATACTTTTGCTAGTATATATATATATATATAACAGAGAT
Source organism: Euprymna scolopes (assembly GCF_053919585.1). Taxonomy (NCBI): domain Eukaryota; kingdom Metazoa; phylum Mollusca; class Cephalopoda; order Sepiida; family Sepiolidae; genus Euprymna; species Euprymna scolopes. The sequence continues at coordinate 51,827,127 of NC_136490.1, read as the reverse complement.
TGAAGAGAATTCCTTATTTTTCAAACTGGCCCCTTTATATCTGATGTGAAGTGGATGACACCCATGTTTTCTGTAAATGTTTAGAATTAGTATTATGCTCTTCTTTGTAATTGAACACGTTGATATATATATATATATAAAGGGGAGAAATAAAAATAATTTAACTGTAAATCAAAATTTACGATTAAATTTATTTTCCGACAGAATACTCCAAAAACAATTTAGAATTAAATTTATTATTCGACAGAATACTGCAAAAACAAATTGTTTTTGGAGTATTCTGTTGAATGAGAATTTTAATTGTAAATTTTCATTTACAGTTTTAAGTTCTTTTATTTTCCCCTATAATAAGTTTTATTTTTTATTGTGTCTGTATTGATATTTTTTATTTGGTTGGGATTAATTCATTAATATATAAATATTAATAATTATATTAAATTGTATTTTACCTCTGACTATATCAGGTAAACATTTCTTTTCTGCTGTATTGATAGTGTGTGTGTGTGTGTGTGTATATATATATATATATATATATATATATATATTGAGTGAAACGATTCATAATTTTGCATTAAAAATCAGTTTCAAAAGGTAAAACAAAAAAAATCAATTCGAGTGTACGATCGTTTCGGAACTGATAATAAGTATTGACACTTATTTGTCAAAAGTTTTGTCCTTTAAACATAGTCTCCTCATCAGCAGAAATAGGGTGGGGGAAGAAGTTGAAGACACCAAAATAAAACTAGCATTTCAGTCGTGAGTAAGCCAGGTATTCCTGGAAATATTTAAAAACACATTTTTTTTTACACAGTGATCACCACTTATCAAGGCCCGGAAGCCACTCAAAGATAAGGGTTATTGCAAGTACATTACGTTAGTGTGGAGATTTGATGAAGTGTTTACTTAAGGGGGCGGTTCATAAGGAATTGTTAACGTTGGACTTGAACACATCCAAGTTGTAGTCCGGTGGGAAGCAGGCAGACGGAACTGTTCCACAGGCATGCAGTTCTAAGAAAGAAGCTTTGTTCATGGAATCCACGTTTTGATTTAGGCACAAATATAAAGTGGGGGAAATTTTACACAGTGGATTCAGCTAGACGGGTGGTTTTCATGAAAGATTGGCGAGGGGGGGGACCAGAGATTGGAGCTCAGACGAGCACCTGCCATGGAAATAACGATAAAACAAGGATAGGCTCGCAACGTCTCTTCTGTGGGAGAGAGGTTGCAGGGTAGAGAAAAGGGCATCCCCCACTAAGCCACTTGCACAAGCCGATTTTGCAAAAGTCTTCAATTTTAAAACAGAAGTTAACTAAGGATGAAAAGAGAAAACCTTAACTAAAATTTTGTAAATAGAAAACGGGGATCATCAGCTGCTTATCATGTAGCTGTTTCGGAGATTTCAAAACCGGGCAGCTGTTAAATATATGGCTCTCCAGTGGATAATATCACTTCCCCAATAAAAAAATATGTAAAATAATAAGTTTACTATTTTTACTAATATATGAAAAAAATATAGATGAATAAAATATAAAAAGATAAACTATTAATAAGTAAATTTCAGATTAGAAGATCCGTTCTGGAACATGTAAACTAACATATAAATGCTATGAGAATAAAAATGCATAAAAGCTTAAGTACCTTAGGTACCAGATAGGCAAATAGATAAGAGGAACGAAACCTAGCCATACATACGTATCTAAAAACCCAATATATATAAATTTAAAGGAGATTAGAATAATAAAATTAATAAACTACAAAATACATCGGACTGTAACTGTAGAAGAAAAAATAAATGTCCCCTACAAGGCTCATGTAAAATTAAAAATGTTATCTATAGCTGCACAGTATCAAAAACTCCAAATATACAAGAACCTATCAACAGCCATAACTCAACTACCGAATTAAATAATAACACCAACTTAAATCAATCTACCGATCAATTATTAACCAACCCACCACATTATAATCCAACAATAGACCTAACGGAAAATAATCATAATAATCAAGAGGTAATATATATTGGTTCCACATCTGGCCCAATAAAACATAGAATTTCAACGCACAAACATTCTTTTAAAAATAACTCTCTATCAAACCAAACTACTCTATCCAACTATATTTGGCAACTAAAAAATAGCAATATTTCTTTCAACTTAAAATGGCAAATAATTGAGACTTGCAAATCATATAAACCAGGAGATAAATTTTGTACATTATGTACAAAAGAAACCGTAAAAATTTTAAAATATGAAGATATAAAAAGCACAACCAAACTAGTAAATTCAAGACACGAGCTTCTATCGTGTAATCATAAACGTTGGTTTAAATTTAATAAATATAAACCACCTTAAATCATTAAAAATTACTCATTAGTAAAAATAGATTTTTTTTTTAATAAATTAAGTTAAACCAATTACCGCCCTTAGACTCGTAAATCAAATAATAAATAAAGCCATGACAATTATCTTCCCTTAAAAACTTGCAACAAAAAAAACAAAAAAAAAAACTCTCTCTCTATAGATATTAACTGTAGCGTCTCTAAATCAAAATACGCTAACGGAAACAATTTACTGCACGAGCGTCGCCCTTTTAAAATTCATCATTCAATAAAATAAAAAGCTATAGCAAACATCTAAATGACTACTTTAAATACAGTTCCTGATTTCAAAAAAATGAAAACCAAAAGGTAATTATATATATATATATTTTTAAATCAAATTTATTATGTAAATTCAAAAATATATATATTTTTTCTACTCATTTCTATCTCTAACCTATACCAATTTCCTTATTAATTTTCTTATAAATTTTATATCCAAACCTTTTACTTCAATTTTTCAGATTCATCTGCCTTACTTTTAATGCTAGGTTTATTTTTGGTGTCTTTTCAATTCAATAGAAATCCTCCTAAATTTGCTGATGAGGAGACCGTGCTTACCAAAAAAACTATGTATAATTATTCTACGTGACTTCATGTATACCACAAATAAAAAGCACGGATTTCCGAAACGATCGTACAGATAATTGACTTTGTTGTTGTTCCTTCTTATGAAACTGATTTTTAATTTAATTAAATTTTGATTTTTAAATTTTAAAAATTTTAAAACTTTTAAATTATAAATCACATTACTTATATATATATATATATATATATATATATATATATATATATATATATATATATAATCTTTCAGCTTACAAGTCCTTTAACATTCGAGATCTTAAATGGAACACCTAAATTAAATCTGTTGCCAAGGCCGCTGGAAAAATGGTGGGATCCTTCTATCGATGCCATTCTCTCTATATATAAGAGCCAGGTACGTCCTAGGAGGGAGTACTGTTGCCACATCTGGGCGGGAGCTGCTAGAAAGTACTTGTCCTGCCTTGATAGAGTTCAAAATAGACTTCGTAGCCTTGTGAGGGATGTCCTTTTCTCTTCCTTGCAACCTCTTTCTCACAGAAGAGATGTTGCGAGTTTGTCACTGCTTTATCGTTATTTTCATGGCAAGGGCTCGGCTGAGCTCCACTCTATGGTCCCCCCCTCGCTAAACTTTCACAAGAAACGCCCATCTAGCAGAAAACACTATCACTAATTTCCCCCACTCTTTATTTGTGCTTTAACCTGAACTGCACGCCTATGGAATTGTCTTCCTTTTTTTCTGCTTTCCAGCTGACTGCAATATGGTTGTCTTCAAGTCTAACGTAAACAAGTTTTTGATGAGCCGTTCCATATAAGTTAACAAATTTACCCAATCTCCATTACTACCGGTTACTATTTTGTCCATTTTCTACTGTACACTCTGTAACTCTTATTCTCGAGTGGCCTCTTGGCCTTGATAAGTGGTGATGCCTATGTGAAAAAAAAGAAGTGTATAGAAGGCATTCAAATTATCTCCACGTATATTTTGTGTGTAAGATGACTTTTATCAAGAGGATATTGGACAGATCTTGCAAGCAGAATTCTATAATTGTTATAAGACTCACTAGAATCTCATTTGCAGAACCGCTACAATAAATATAATAAACATTAAGTAAGTGAACTCTACATTACACGCTACGATGAAAATATTAATATTTACACTTAATAACGGCTTTTTGGCGTTGCTCATTATTATCAGGAGGATGATGTTGATGATGATCATCATAGTTCTGCTTTTTTATCGTCTTTGTTGCTGTTTGTTATTTTCAACACTGCTTGGTCGACTCCATTTGGTAAAATCATAAAGTGCTTGTCTCCTGCAGAGCCAGTCATATATTTATAGGTTTTAACAGCATAAAAATACATTCATCTATTTTGAAACTACTAAAGAAAAAAACATAGGGGGGGGGGGAAGAAATGTCGAAAACAAGGAAATGATGAAACAAGGTCATATCATTCTGTATTTATTTTCTTTCCATTTTTGTTTCTTTTCAAGAATATCAGTTTAATGTTGGACATGCGTCTGTATTTACTAGTCTTAGACACAGCTTCTTAGGACAGTTAGATATACATATATACGCATTTATGAAGAGTTTAGCATTAATAGCACATCTTTTAAGAACCTATGTGAATAGCATTTCACTTGCAGCTGAAATATTGCTTTTTGAAACACTCATTAATTCTCAGGGAGAGAGTTTAAAGGCCTACTAGACAGCACTATTGAGACTCTTCAATTTCACAGACAGTCAACTTACAAGTAAACGCTGGCCAAATATTTAAAATAACGTAGTGTTCGAAGTTGAAATAACATCCATTCGGTATGGCTAACCAACACTAGCTTATACAAGGAATAAGGCACCTTCTTTGAAGCATTGCCTCTAGTAAAAACATTAAACTCTCTCTCTCTCTCTCTCTCTCTCTCTCTATATATATATATATATATATATATATATATATATATATATATATATATATAATGAGATTTAGAAGGCTATTACAATGCGGGGTATGGAATATATTCGATGTTGAGGAAGAAAGACAAAAACAATTTGCATATATATATATATATATATATATATATGTATATATATATATATATATATATATAATCAGTTGTGTTATGTATCGATATATCTTACTTGAGGTGGTCTACTGTGTGTGATAATGTTCCATGATATATTTCGGGGAAACCCCTTTGTCAAATGGTGTGTGTAACAGACCTATTCACCGTATGAAAGAATAAACATAAAGGTGACAAGATTATTTAAATATATATATATATATATATATATATATATATATATATATACATTTATTAACAGTTTTTCAATGACAAAGATAAGGGATACAAGCATAAGTCTTTATTTACTTGTCTCCCCACGAGAGTCCAGTTAAATACAGCACTTTAGGACACACACACACACACACACACACACACATATATATATATATATATATATATATATATATTCATACATAAAGTGTTTTTTAGTAACAAATGTGAAAGAGGGATACATAACAAACAACAGGAGTAGACATAAACATTATAAAAAGCAAACATTAAAGTTCCAATACAATCAATAAAGTAATGTACTTTCGAGTCAGTTATAGAGAGATTCATGAGAAAGTATTGCTTAGACTTTGGTTGTGGTGTAGTAGTAAATAGGACTGCAAGCAGAAGTGATTACCTGGAGACTAACAAAAAACTGTTAGTTTGTTAAAGCATGCTTACAGAATGAATCAGAAGAACTATTCCTCTACCTTGAAGGACCAACCAGATAGAGAATATCATCTCGTTCCAAGTTCCCCTTGTGGATTGAATTAGATGCTTTTTAATTCCTAACAACAACAAATAGGAACCAAATGGCAAAATCATTTAAATATATATAGTTTTATACATTAATTCTATTTATAAACACACGTATCCACACACACACACACACACACACACACACACACACACACATATATATATTTATTATTTGAGGGTAAACAGTTACATATGGTCATTACAAATAGCTATCTGTTTCAGTCAAAGAGACCTCCTCAGGCAACGCCAAAAAGAAAAATAGGAAAGATTAGAAAAGCTATATATATATATATATATATATATAATCTATTAAAAACCTTGAATGGGCGAACTTGTTTTCCTTATCTTCTATTATAGAAATGGTAGTTGTGTGTGTATGTGTCCAGCTAAAAGAAAAAAAAACTACAAATAGAACACACACAAAGTTTGTATAATCTTGATCGGCATTGTCCTATATGAATAAAATCCTTAATTAAGAAAAAGAAGAGTCAAATTTCGTCAGGGAGGCTAGTGCCGTTTTTTCAGTCATTTCCAATGCTAGTCTATTATATAAAGGAAGGGAAAATGACTTATATGAATATTTTGACAAGAATGAGTGGAGGTGAAAGAAGTGTTTGAGAGAAAGATGTCAAAACAAGAAAGGAAAAAGGATGGAAAATAGTTTTTTTTATATAAAGATATTGCACATATTAGAAAATGTTCGATTTTGTTATACTTTTATGGCTATGAGCAACAACGGGTAGCCCTGCTTGTAAAACCTGAAAATTTATTGAATAATTACTGAAAATTTTATTAAGATTAAGCAAATCTTATATACGAGGATTGGTCCAAAAGTAAAGCCTTCTATTTTTTATCTCAAAAAGTTAAAGAGTTACGAAAACGAGAGGGATACCATTAAAACGAGTGACCTATTGTGCTCCAGAATTTATATTTCTACAATATCACAACCATTATCAATGAACTTTTCCCAGAAATTCTAGAACTCATTTCTGCTTCTGACATGCAGGGTTACTTTTTAGAGTCTCACACCGTCAACATCTCCAACAGAGGTATAAAACTTTCGATTATTATGAATGCATAAGATCAGTAATCATAACAAAGCAATTTCCAATCACCGCTGATCAAGAATAAAAAATAGGAGGCATTACTTTTTGAACGTTCCTTGTCGATCGATCGATGCCTCCGTTCAGTCTCGAAAGACAAAGGATACCCCTGTAGTGGCAGTTGTGCGTATAATTGTGAGGCAAGGGTTGCGCAATCCTTAACCACACCTCTCCTGAATCGACAATTTTTAGGTCCAGTGGCAAGGAGAAGACCAGGACGACTAAAAACAATGCCGAGATAAGCGGAGAGCACATACAGCACCTGGAAGTTCCAAATGGTCGCCCACTTAGTGCTGACCAGGCTCAACGTTGCTTAACTTCGGTGATCCAGTGGGAATCAGTGTGCCAACGTGATTATGCCGTGTTTTGTAATTAAAAAATGTATTAGTTTGTTTTTTTTGAAGAATACGCTCTTAGTGGAAGCCTCGCTAGGGATAGATTTTCAGAGATGGTAAAATTATGTTCCCTAGTGCCGGCACTGTATAGCATTATAATTAGCAAAGAATACTTCTTAATCTTAGTCTTATTTCACAGAAAACTGAGTTTAGTTTTAGCTGGACGGAGAGAGCATGTACGAGGCTATTTTTCAGAAAATGTTCGTATCTTTGATAAGAATAAAATACTTCCACAGGATACGATTCAATTACCCGAAATTTCGCATCAGCATCTTCCGAAATGTTACGGCAAGCAGCCGGAAGATGCTAACACAGTTATCCAATCAGCTTTGATCTTAGAAAAAAAAAGCAATTGTAACAGTTTGTTTCCCTATGTTTTCCTCGTAAAAAAATAAAAATATTTATTTGAAATATTTCTTTATAGACTTCCATATATTTTATGTACTTCCATATACTTAATAAATTTATTTTATTATATTTTTATCTTATGGTAACTATTTTCTTTTGGTTGTACAGTTTTGTTTTTAGTTCTATATGTTACAGCATGGCGCTTGAAATTTACCGTCTAGCAGTTTTTGCGTCGGCTCTTTTTCGACTTGGTATATAACTATGCCGGAAGATGCCGACATGAAGTTACTGGAAATTGGGTCGTATTTTAGATAAGTACCGAAAATAGATTCATGCTGCGTAAATTATTGTATTTATTTTTGTTTAATTTCTGTGGGCATCATTTTATATGAATAACGATAAAAAGAAACGTCATAAAATATCCTGTAAAATCAAATAGACTAAAAATATATCAATAAAATAAACAACGTATTTACTAGACGAGCCATGTACTTCGAACGTCAACATTTTCTTTTTTTAATATGAATGAAAAAAATGAAACATAACCAAAATCAGACATACGTTTTTTTTTCGTCTTCATATTTTCTCGTGTTTATTTAATTAATATTAAAATCATATCAATAAAAAAAAGTGCAAAATGTTAGAAATCTAAAAAGAAAATGTCCAACAAGGCAAGCATTTAAACATATGCTTCTATTAATTTTCTACCTCTTAAAAATATAAATAAAATATAAACAGTTCTCTGATTTTAGCCAGAAGGAAAATTATCTTAGCAGATGACAATCTCAGAAAGAAAACAAGAAAACGACACATCAAAACAAGAAAAAAAAGCAATTTCGAAAACATTAATAACTACAGCTTTCTCCCAGATATCCACCAATGATCTACAAAATCACAATCTACGAGGGTGGGGAGTGGGGTGTTCAAAAAGTTATGACTCCTATTTTTTTATTCCGCCCGAATGGATCAGAGGACATTAAAAATTGCATTGTTATGATGACTAAATTTATGTATTCATAATCTGAAAGTTTCATCTCTCTGCTGCAGATATTGACACTGTGAAACTAAGAAAGCAACCTTTGTTATGGACGTGCGTCAGAAGCAGAGATCCCTCATTGAATTCTTGGCAAAAGTCCATTGATAATAGTGCTGACTATGTAGAAAAATAAATTCTGGAGTACTAGAGGTTACTCGTTTTAATGGTATCACTCTTGTCTTCGTAGCTCTTCAACTTTTTGAGTATAAAAATAGGAGACTTTACTTTTGGAACGACCCTCGTGTTATTATTTATTGACATCTTTGCAAATAGCACAGCAATCTATGGCAGCACGTCGGAGAGAATTAATGATAGAGATTTTCATGGTCTTCTTTTTCCATATGGAGCACAATGTCAATTAGGAAAAGGATGACTGGTTCCTTTTAATCTATATAAATAAAACAGATGTATGCACATCTGTGTGTAAATATTTAACCTATGAACTCTTAAACTACTGGTCACATAACAATGAAATTAACAGGAAATAGTAATCATACACCAATGATTGTTTATAACGAGTAAGATCTTTGTTTGAATAAATGATTAATGCGTACAGAAATATATCGGCAAGTTGAAACGCAGAATGTTCATTGGATTCTATCAGCATAACTTGGACTTTTATTCCAATGCAAGAATATTGTTGCATGATACTGGCGTGCTTAAAAAGAACAACAGCAACGTCTACAATAAAACAGCATTTTCTTTTTCATCTTTGTGTGACTAATTAAAGTCGGAGAGGGTAGAAGGGATACAGGAGCTAAAGGATGCTGATCTTTGCAATTTGCTAGCCAACATATTTTTTAACAATTTCAATTTAGGCCAATTACAGGGGTTGGGGGACGATAAATTTGTCATCCTAAAGAAAACAACACTACAGCTTTATTTTAAAACTTTTATTGAAAAAATCAATTCAGGTAACTTGATTATGTAGTAGAGCTGACATCTATTCAATGTAGCCGTCTTCAGCCTCAATCACAACCTCTATACGGGTCCGGAACTGGGAGCATGTCTTTTCTACAAGCGCTGGCAGGAGCTTGGCAAACACTCGGTGGATGTTGGCGATCAGACTGGCTTGTGTGTTGTGGGAGATCATGTTTGTGATATTCTCAACGTATAACCAAACGAAGTAGTCTAGCTGATTCATGTCGGAGGAGGGGGGTGTCAGTGGGAGGATAGTACAAAATCATAACACTCCTTCTGATGCCAAGTCTGGATCTCTTTGGAGTTGTGGGCTGGCGCCGAGTCCTGCTCCCATACCCATGGTCTGCCAGCAGCCATCTCATTGCATCAGGGGATCACCTCTTCAACACATCCAGGCCCTGTCGGTGGAGCATTAGAATACACCGACTGCTCCCCTGCAGAGGGTAAAAGTTCCTCAATGGGGATCCTGGATATGACCTTAAACTATATCCATTGGTGAGTCCCCAGCTTGCAGGCTTTGGGGAGTGTGGAGCCACCCTTTAATTACCATTGCTCCCAGGTCCACTCTGACCCAGAGTGGTAGTACCTGTTAGGGTTCCAACTATGGGTTAAATAGAAACCGGTTTGAAAACAGCAAATATATTCTATTAAAATTTTTTTCTTCAAAATCTTTGAATTCGGCATTAAATAACCCGAAAAGGATTGATATGCCGTAAAACAAAAACAACCAACAACCAATCAACACATCGAGGTATACTTTGGTGTTGATCTTCAAGCCGACTTCGAAAAGGTGAGGTGGCATGATGTGGTCCTCACTTAAAACCACACCAAAGGCCATAATCGTAGCTGGAAACTTCATTGAGCCGTGCCGTCAAATGTTGAATCATCCGGATAAGCATTTTGAGGGTGCTGGCAATGGTTCTATTGTCATAACTTAGATCAGTAGAGAGCATGAGTTGTACAGCGGCGCATCTCCAATCTCGCTCATTGAACATTGTGTAACTTTCAGAAATGATAGCAGGCTCCTATCACTCTTGGCATTTGTACACAACTGGCCAACTGGTAACGAAAACTGAAAACTGGTGTTCATCAAACGGGAATGGAATCCTGTCGTTCTTTTTTCAAGGCCGACAAATTTATTGTTTTACTATGTAGTATAATATTTTTCGATATTTTAAACTGAGATGCTTATTCTCGGATTTCACATGGTAGTTTCAATGTAGTTATGTCCTTTACGGAATGTGGCTTCCATGAATTTTATTGTTTATTTCGTAGTGAATGTATTGATGTGTGTTATGTCTGTAGATGACTTTTTAAAGGATCTTTGGATCAAATCACTGGATATTTATTTTCTAGACGGACGAGTCGATCGGCCAGGTTTTATTTCTTCCAGTTATGTATTATTTCCAGTACCATAGAGCTAATTAAAAAATAGGATACAAAAAGCAAGAAACCTTTTATCCCTTCACTGTTCATTACTGTGAAAAAAAGAGACAGATTACCTTACGTGAAGGGAGTTGGCTTTGTTGGTTGGGATGGCGTCAGCTTCATTGCGGCACGATTGAGTCCTATGCTAGTCTAGAAGTGTCAAATCATATCTACAGTTAAGTTGAAAACATAATTCTGGAGAATAATAATGACAATCTGGCTAAAAAATATGTATAAATATAAAGTATATATGAATAAAAAATATAATGGTATAATTTTATTGTTTGGTTGCAGTGAGAGAGAGGGTAAAGAAAACATGGGAGTCAACATAAATTGATCTCTCAAATTTACTAGCCAACAAACTCTGTTCAAACCCAATTTGGGCCAGTTAATATAACATTTTACGACACCCATTCATGCACAATAGCAGCGTCTATTCCACGATCACGCCTATGCAGTCAAAGTAACTATCCCATATATAAGATTGGTTGATTGTTTCGTTTTTATAGTTCATCAACCCTTTTCAGTTTATTTAATGCTAAATTCAGAAATTTTGTGAAAAGGTTATTTGCTTCAAGCTCTTTATATCTTCAGATATTTATTCATGAAGTTTGTGTTGGTTGCTTTGTTTTATAGCATATCAACATTTTTTCAGTTTATTTAATGTCGAATCGAGTAATTTTGAAAAAGTCTTTAAAGAACTTAAAACAAAGACTTTTTTCAAAATTACTCCATTTTCAAATATTTACTCAAGGCGTTGTTTGGTTGTTTTACATCATATCAACACTTTTCAGGTTATTTAATGTCAAATTCAATAATTTCGAGAAAAATATTTTATGCTTTTAGTTGTTGAAATCTTAAAATATTTGCGGTGTTTGGTTCGGTTTGGTTGTTTTATAAAGGAAACTTGTTGTTTTCGACTTTGTAGTACATGACTTTTGCAAAGTGAAAAAGGAAAAAAAAAATCAATGTTTAGTGCATTTTTGGCAAAGAATACAGTATCTCTAGACAGTCTTATCTGATAGAGCCAACCCATCTATGGGATGTGGCTTCCATCGGTCTTGGTGTTTATTTAGCGACATTTGAATTTCGATTCTCTGCTTTAGATCAGCAGGTTTTTATTTTTCGGTCAAGTGTGTGTCCGTATCAATCAACCAGGTTTTATTTCTTCTGGCCTGATGTTATGTCTAGTAAATCAAACGCTGTCTTCAACAATATCCTTTCAGTCGACATGAAGTTATTGGAAATTGGGTCGTATTTATGGCATATCAACCTTGGTTTTTTAATTATTTAATGTCGAATGGAATAATTTTGAAAAAGTCTTTCATTTAAGTTATTTATCTTTTCAAATATTTAGTTATGGCGTTATTCCCCTACACGCTAAATAATCCGAGACTAGAACTGCAGTTTTTAGAAAAATACACACAACAGAAACAATTAATCAAAACTATGATTTGGATTATTCAAACTATTGTTCTGATTTTCACTGTTATTTTCCAGATTTTTCAATTCGTCAGCCTTGACTGCATATAAGGTGTATGCAATTCATAATTTTATTTTGAGTATCGCCCATACTGAGGATTGAACCTTCAATCTTTAAAAGAGTGACAATTACAATTGAATTTTACAGATCAAGAACATAATACTCCAGTTCCATTCAAAATTCGGCGCAGCTTGCTGAGTGCGACAAGATACATCTGAAGACAGTCGGAGGTGACATCGGCAGAAACCTTGTGAAAATAAAAAAAAAAACAGTCGTCTGAATAATACGAATTATCAATTTTCATCTACAAATTCAGAAATAATTAATCAACCCCGGTTTTATTAAAGTCAATTAATATAATTATGCACTCACAAAATTAAGCAATTGTTTTTATTCCTTAAAAAAAATGTTTCAAATATTCGTTTGGATTCAACACATTATTTTTATCAGAGTAATTACACAGACACAAATCACGCCAGAATTCTTACACCAGATCAAAGGCCATTTACAATGTAACATGGTTTCTTAATTATTTCATCTTGTTTCAGAAAGTATATTTAAAAAATAAAATGATGGTACTGTCAATTTGATTAGAATTTTCTTGCATGTCTATTCAACATTTTGTGTTTCGTTTGTGCTTAATTAGTATTTGATTCGATAAAATAATTTTACTTGGCATATTGATAATTAAAAATTTGATTTCTAATCGATGAGTTGAAAATGCAAGAAAGTGTGGAAATTCGGTGATAAAAGTTTTTTTCTTCTCTTTTTATCCTGAAATAGCTTGGAAATTTTCTGGTGTTTTCAGTCACAATATTTCATGTTAGTTTTCAGGGTTCGAATCTGACAGTGGTTTACTAATTTTTGCTATTGTATCCTAGTTATTTCTCAGCTGATATCTATAATTAATGCACCTTGTTTTTGTTGTGATTTATTTGAGAAAGCCGTGCTGTCGAGTATTTCAGCTTATATACCTGTGGAAGTAATATCATTTCTCACATCTTGCAAATTCTAGTATTAATTTGCTTGCTAAATTGTTGGATGACATCGTCCTAACAAGTATAAATAATTCGATTTGTGAGACATCGGCTTGAGTCTCAGTGGTTGGATGACGCTAAGCCTGAGATGTAGTAGATGCATTTCATAGTCGGATTTCGTTGCGGTTTTCTTGATCTGTGTTAGCTAATAGACATTATTGCATGTGGCGTCGTTGCTCATGTAATAATGTGCCCGCCTCGCATGCAAGCGATTTGGGTTTTGAATCCCGAATTCAGATGTTCAACTGATGAGCTCAAATGAGGGCGAAACTAGTTTTTAAATTCAGATTTGTTGGCTTTCATGGTTTATGTGAGCTGCGAAGTTGTTTTACTGTGAAAATAATTATATTCTCCCACTTTCTGAAAAAAAAAATATATATGTAGTAGAACCCTGGGATATAGTATTAAAATTGATCACAAAATTCAGTACAGTATATAATACACATGTATATAGTCAAATAACATTATAAATAACACCGTAAGGTGGGGCAAATGCCGTAACCATGAACCGGAAAAACATAGTTTTCCACACCGAGACTTGAGAAAACCGTATCCTGGGGCCGCCGTATCCCGGGGTTCTATTGTACATATAATCTTAGTTCTGAAATGTAATTACGTATCAAGTTCTATTTCACATTCTTTTTAAGGAAATGAATAAACAATAAAAATATAAAAACATTAAAATAAGAATATTACATATATAGCAAAATGAGAATGGTAAGAAAGTTAAGCAGAAACGTTTAATTATTATTATTCCAGGGGGGGGGGATCAGCTAGATGAACCACAATCGTATCTGTTTAGATCACTTGCCAAAATATATTTTCATACTACTACTACTACTACTACTACTACTACTACTACTCAATTCTACTCACTGTTGAAATGAATAATATATGTGTTAGAATAGAGGTGTATATTCAAGAAACAGTAATTATATAAATCTGCACATATTCATTGTTTATTTTACTTCTGAAATAGTTATCTACAACCATGTGTTTCACCGTATCTAAGGCTAGAGCCACGCTGATGATCACTAGATATGGCGAATTAAATGTTCATTGATATATATACATATATATATATATATATATATATATATATATATATATATATATATATATATATATGTATATATATAATATGTGTGTGTTCCATCGGTAGAAATGCTATTTAGCTGTATAACAGCTCTTCAGTGGGGTATAGACTAATGCTTTTTATTAGCAAGAATCGAACCTTCAGCCATAGAACTAATATTAATCAGCCCTGACAATCAAACCAACAGGTGAAGTCTCCTCTATGACATCTCAATGTTCAATTATATGAACACGTTGCTCAATTTGTTTATTTATAAAGAGCTTTGTATAAACCAACTTCATCCGAAGTATATATCATCCACTAAAAAGGCATTACGTACCAAAATAAAAACATATAGAACAGATGCTCATTAGTAATCACTTTCCCAACTAATTCGTTGTTGAACAAATAAAATTAATGCTACAAACTTTACAAAACCCTATTTATAATATTAGCACTATAATGCCAAATCTATTAATATATTTTACCAGGATCAAATGCAACCAAATTACAGACGTGAAGAAAAGATAATAAAAAGCATCATTCATAGATACTTAACTCAAGTTGATAGCACCAGTAGGATTACACTTATTATTTACTAGGCTCGGTGCCTGGCGTTGCCCGGGTGTTTGGAGGTGTGTGTTGAGCAAAAAATAAAAATTGGTAGTAAGCAGGCAGACTAGAACCCGTGACGCAATGGCGGAAAAGAAAGTGGAAGAAAACCTGACGTCTTACCCCTATTCTATGATACAACCGGAAGTTCAGAACGTTTAAATGAGTAAAGTAATTCCAACCAACACGATGACTTGCAAAAATGGGGATGAAAAAAAAATAAACACCCTCCTTGTAGAAAACCGCCTTGTTGAGGGTGAAGGAATTAATGTTCTTAGTCAATTTTTTTTAGATATTTTTCGTCCGAAGGGTCGCGCTTCAAAAGGATACTGATCTCTGGAAAATCCGTCGTCTCTGTCGAAAGTTTTAGGCATACATACATACATTCAAACAGACAGGTAAGATTTATATGATAGATTATAAGAGGTTTAAAACTCCAAGCCTCGTGGTTATAAACAACTCCTACCTGGCTATAATAACATTAGAGCAAACAAATATTGTGTGTATATAAGTTCAAATGTCCTCTAGAAGAATAATTCTCATAACAATACGACAAATACATATATTGGATATACAACAAGTACATTGTCCCGCCACCTGACTACGCATTTAACCAACACAACATATTAACCTTTACAAAAAGAGAATAATTAATAACTAACTTTTGACAAATCTTTGTAGATAACGCTAAAATTGCTCAGCATAAAATTCATCCCCAAAAGTTAAAAATTCTCGAGGCAATATAGAACGCAGCACCTTACTATTAATACCATCGCATTCAAGATCAGTAGCAACATATTAAAATGCTTGGCGTTTAACGGAATCGCAATGCTTTGCTGCTATTGGCTCAAGGACCCTTAGATTTTTTAGTTCACATTTTAAACGACTTTTATTTATTTTTTTAAACCTGCAATAACTGCGCACATATTAATGAGAATTTTACTTTTCTCCCTTTCACTTTTTACTTGAGTACAATTTCACCGCAATAATTCTACCAATTCCACCTGTAGATGATTCGTAGTTGAATCGAAAGCGCTTGTGATCGTTATAGAACTTTTATTATCTTCGATTTTGATATAAAAATATTATCTGAAAACTCGAAAAGAAAAAAAAACTCAGTTGTTTTAAATAATGTTTGCGTAAATGAAAATGCTGCCTAAAGATCGGCCTTCTTGTATAATGTATATACTACCAGGCTATCAAACGTTGGCCGGTCCTAAAATACGATTAAATATGATATTTTAAATCGTGCAGATTTCGTATTTATTATTATTGCCAATTCTCTATAGATTATTATATTGTACCTAATATACAGTAGTCATTTCGAAAGTAAAAAAGATACGATTTGCGTGCTGTCAGGCAAAACCGAAAGTAAAACATACAATGCTCCAGCCATAGTTGTTTACGTTCGAGCTCTCTAAAGACGAAGGAGAAACCGTTTAAGTTTTACCTACTTTAACGTATGTTTGCACATGCATACAAGTGCACTTTAAGTTGACACGCCTGCCAAGTGCCAATTTTTCCAATTTTACTCCCTTAGCAGCTATTTTTACCGGCTAAAAACTAAATGGAAACTTTCCTCAAGTTCAACCCCCTCTATATATAGTTTAAATTATGTAGAGCAAAAATTAGTAGTTTATGTGAGGCCGTTCATAACAGGGACATACACAGTCTACATATATGACGGTTCCACACGTGTGTTTATCTAAATTTGTTCTTCTCAAAATCACTTTTCAATTTCATAATATATAAAAAACAATTCAATTTCATAACATATAAAAAAAAACTTTACAACTGTTTTTTGAAGAATCTACATTTGTCTCTGGGGAGTTGTTTCGCGGTCTTCTGCTATTCAACTAAGCATGCGTAAGGCATACTTTTTATTCCGCCCGAATGAATCAGTACGGATTGCAAATTTCTTGTTCTCGTGACTGAACTTATGCATTCAAGATCTGAAGAATTATATTGAGAATGGTGGTGATTATGGGCAAAAATGAATTCCGAGACTCAAACGGTTGGTTGTTTTAATCGTTTTGTAAGCTCTTCAACTTTTTGAGTTAAAAAAGAATAGGAGGCTTTCCTTTTGGAACAACCCTTGTATGACAAAACGCGCTTCAAACGCCCATGCACGGCTATCGTTCATCATTGGAAGACGTACATTTAGAATAGTGATGACTTTGTAGAAAAATAAATTGTTGGACACCAGAAGTTGATCGTTTTAATGGTAATACTTCTGTCTTCGTAGCTCTTCAAATTTGGAGTTAAAAATAGAGGGGTTTGCTTTTGGAACGACCTTTTGTGTGTGTGTGTGTGTGTGTCTATATATATATATATATATATATATATATATATATATATATATATATATAAAAGCCTCCAGATTTAGTCCTGAATATAATAAAAAAAATTGTGTGTGTCTCTCTCTCTCTCTCTCTCTCTCTCTCTCTCTCTCTGGGTTCGAATCGTTCGACTGGTAGTAATCGTGACACCCTGCACTGAAGAATCCCGAAAGGATGAAACACTAGTGTCTGTATTTAATTATTATAGTAAAAAAAATAATTATGACAGCCCCTTTAAGAAATACGTTTCTTATCGTTGAGCACTTTCTGTTGAATTAAAAGTCGGTCAATTTAGCTCTTATGTGTAGATCATCGTATAACGATTTGATCACTGTCTGTCTGACGTAATGAACATTTAAATTAAAAATGTTTAAACTTCAACGCTATTTCACACGATTAATGGTAGCCGAATGGATACGGCCTCCGCTAATCGAGCCAGAGATGTCTCGTGTCGCGGGGTTCGAATCGTTCGACTGGTAGTAATCGTGACACCCTGCACTGAAGAATCCCGAAAGGATGAAACACTAGTGTTTGTATTTAATTATTATAGTAAAAAAAATAATTATGACAGCCCCTTTAAGAAATACGTTTCTTATCGTTGAGCACTTTCTGTTGAATTAAAAGTCGGTCAATTTAGCTCTTATGCGTAGATCATCGTATAACGATTTGATCACTGTCTGTCTGACGTAATGAACATTTAAATTAAAAATGTTTAAACTTCAACGCTATTTCACACGATTAATGGTAGCCGAATGGATACGGCCTCCGCTAATCGAGCCAGAGATGTCTCGTGTCGCGGGGTTCGAATCGTTCGACTGGTAGTAATCGTGACACCCTGCACTGAAGAATCCCGAAAGGATGAAACACTAGTGTTTGTATTTAATTATTATAGTAAAAAAAATAATTATGACAGCCCCTTTAAGAAATACGTTTCTTATCGTTGAGCACTTTCTGTTGAATTAAAAGTCGGTCAATTTAGCTCTTATGCGTAGATCATCGTATAACGATTTGATCACTGTCTGTCTGACGTAATGAACATTTAAATTAAAAATGTTTAAAATTCAACGCTATTTCACACGATTAATGGTAGCCGAATGGATA
The DNA here is from genome assembly GCF_053919585.1 of Euprymna scolopes. Lineage (NCBI taxonomy): Eukaryota > Metazoa > Mollusca > Cephalopoda > Sepiida > Sepiolidae > Euprymna > Euprymna scolopes. The sequence continues at coordinate 51,808,520 of NC_136490.1, read as the reverse complement.
CGGCCTCCGCTAATCGAGCCAGAGATGTCTCGTGTCGCGGGGTTCGAATCGTTCGACTGGTAGTAATCGTGACACCCTGCACTGAAGAATCCCGAAAGGATGAAACACTAGTGTCTGTAGGTATTTAATTATTATAGTAAAAAAAATAATTATATATATATATATGCCTCGAGATTTAGTCCTGAATATAATAAAAATGTTTTTTGTTGCTTTCCCATGCAAATATCAAAGAAAATATTTTGGTGATTTCATAAACGATTGGTGAAGCATCATTTGAAATTATTTCTGAATTGTCTGTTTTAGAAAGCTTGGTGGAATAAATCGAATTGGAAGGCTAGATCTGTCGATGGACTCACCAGCCTAGACACATGTCAGATTAATAAAGGAAGAGAACCTCAGCTGATCTCCGTGAATGACATCAGTACAAAACATCTCTAGTTCTATCAATTTCTCTCCAAAGTTCACATGAATCAACTTTCGAACAGCGATTCGCCAGTTTGCCGGCAACGAGAGAGAGAGAGAGAGAGAGAGAGAGGGTGGGGAGAGAGGGGGTGCAGTGGTATAGGGAATAGTAGAAGTTATATCGCTATTTTTCTCCTTCCAAAGTTCCAAAGTCAAATGATGTTTAAGTCAAGTTTCTGGATATCAGAGTAGGGATCCGTGGAATTCAGTTGTCACAGAGAATATCAGAATTTCAACCCTTCCGCCATTTTGCATCCATTTTTCAATTCTTTTTGATGTGTCATTCTTTTGCGAAACTGAGCATCGTTGGTAGACGAATTGTATTGTTTATTATTATTATTATTATTATTATTATTATTATTATTATTGCTTTAATGATAAGGCTATTGACTGATCATCATTCGTTCATTCATTTTTATTTTTTTAGAGAATTGACTATCGTTTTTTTTTCTTTTGTCTTTTTCTACTTTAGCATTTATTTGGCTGTGTTTAAAATGCATCTCGATTAACACAACGTTAGTAACAAAGACAATAACGGAACAGAAAAGAAACGGATAATCATTTTGCCTTTGTTTATCTTTTAAAAATACAAGTACAACTTAAAAGCGTTTTACGGTGCTTCTTCATAGTTGCGTACGTATGAAATATTCTCATCTTTAATTTAAAAGAGATACCTGTAAGGGGGGTATTCAAACAGTTTGGAGGGCGTGATGAAGGGAGAAATCTCAACTGTGTGTTTAAATGTATGCATGTATGATTAAAACTTTCGACAGAGGCGACGGATTTTCACGAGATCGATATCGTCTTGAAGCTCGACACTTCGGACGCTAAATATCAAAGAATTGGCGAAAAACATTAATTCCTTCACCCTCAACTAGGCACTTTACTACAGGGAGGGGTCGCTTTTTTCTCCGATATTTTCGAAAGTGATCCCCTCATTCCGATTGAATACCCTTAATTTAAACGTTCACTACTTGCTGTTTGGCGAATACGCCACGTTTTTGTTTGTTTGTTTGTTTGTTTTTACGTCATTTTCCTCCTTCGCGGTACGTGTTCGAGCCTGCCAGCCTACTTCCACCTTTTTTTTTTTTTTTTGCTCCACACACACTCTTCGAAACACTGGGGTCCAAGACTAGTAATAAATAAAGCACGAATAAAGCTTGTCACATCTGATTTCTCTAAATATTGACGTAAACGATTAGGTAACACTTCTTCTTATACTTAACTTCACTTCAAATATCTAATATTTTCTTATACTAATACTTTTTTTAAAATAATTATTTAATGTTTAATTAATTTCAGTAAATCTACGAGGTGCCTTCAATAAGTTTCCAGAATTTTATCATGTGGACACTTTTATTGATAGTACATGCATGCAACTCTAATCACCTTCGAAGTAATCTTCTCCGGCTACAATGCAGTTGCTGTACTATTTTAACAACTTCTGGAAGGCCTATGAAAGTCTTCTTGAGTGAGCGTGTCAATGGCCCTCGTCACAGCCTCTTTCACCCCTCAATTGTCTCAGACAGACGGCCTCTAAGGTTTTCCTTGAGCTTAGGCAATAACCAAACGTCACAGGGAGTAAGATCTGATCTATAGGGAGCGTAAGGAAATCTGTTGATGCCTATCTTGGTTAAATAGTCTCTGACAAGGATAGAGTTGTAGACTGATGCGTTCGCGCAAATCTTCCACATCTTCACTTCCTCGTGAATAATTGTATGTACAGTTCCCACACTGGCATCAAACTGTGCACAATTATTGTCTCTATAGTGACCCGATTCTTTATTTGGCCAATCAACTCTGGTGTTATGACTTCCTTACTCCTCCCAAACGTCTCATCATCCCTCATAGACTCTCTGCCTTCCATGAATCTATTATGCCACCCCAAAACCTGATGTTCGATTCATGTAAGATGGTCTAAAAACAATATAAAGTATTCCATACGTTTCTGTAGCATTTTCCCAACTTCAGTATATACTTTTATTGCATATGGTTCTTCTAAAGTGTCCTCGTGTTCAGATTATATTTTTAAAATTAACCAGCAGTGAGAATCAGGCTTATGTAGGCTGCATTCCGATTCTTGCTGTAGCTGTTCCTTTGCTCTTTAAATCATAGAAATTGGTCAGTCATCTCATACGATGTATAGTAACAACAAAAAAAAACTGATTTTCAAAAGTGTACAGCAATTTTAAATGCCTGCACAAAAGAAGGCTGGAAACTTATTTAAAGGCACCTCGTATTTTATTTAAACCTACTTTCTGGGGTATTATTTTATTTAAAAAAAATTTCTTCCCTTTCATCCCCCTCCAAAGTTTGAATTATCCTCCCTTTTATGTCACTCTTTAAATTAATAAAAAAAATATTTATATTTCATATCTACACAGCAATGAAGAAGCACCGCTTTCTTTATCAAGTTTTGCTTCAATCGTTTATTCAAAATGTGTATAAAAGTATTTCACACGGAACACTTCTGACAATAAAGTGTTAAGTAAAACCCTTTGCAATTAGTTGTATATATTCTTGTAACTGCATGTATATGCATAGCTATCTATCGGTGGAATAGAGACCGCTCTATTTTTTTTAAATCTCTACGAAACGAATTGGTACTTATGCAGAAGAAGTATCGTGCTATCATCGGAATTTTCCGGGCAATTTACGTCAAATGTCGAAAAGTGCCGAACGAAAGTTTTGTAATATGTTTTTTTTTTCCGCGCGAAAGCTGGCGACTATTTTCAGTGAAAAGTATATTATGTTTGTTATTACGAAGATAATTCGATGAAAATTAATGGAGGAAATATGGAAACAATATTCTTTTTGTTATAACAAAGAAAATGCGATTAATAATTATTGGACAGTTTTTATGAAACTCAAAATGCATGAACATCTAAATCAGGAAAAAAACATTAGTTTTATGAATATATATTAAAAAAAACAAAAATTTATTTTTGTTTGTTTTTTAAATGGTTTATTTATTATAATGGTTTTTCTTCAAACCAAGAAAATTATTTAGTTTATTTTATAATAAACCAACGATAACAAATGTATTTTAAATGACGTTGACTAGGGCGATTTCATTTATTCAGCATTTCGACGTTTTACTACCTTAAAAATTCCGACGATAACAAAGTCCTTATTTCACATAAAAACCAATAAAACATTAATTTTCTTCCTATAATTGAATAATATAATTTTGTATATTGGATCCTATCTTGATAAAGGTATCCTCGATTTTATAGATATTGTATTAATATGACGAAAACAATTTTACATTATATATTATTTCATTAAATAGTCAAAATAAGAGATATAGCGAAATATTTTTCCTTATTCTATATTGTTTTAAAAATTAAACTTTTCTTTTCGGCAAAAACAACAAATAAAACTAATATATTTGTAAAGTATTGGTCGTCGTTTCATCGGTAACTGTTCGTCTGGAAAGACAACGACGAAGAATGACTGTACAGTCCAACTCGAAAGTGGCAATCTCCGTCGCACTTGGTTCAGATGGAGATGGAGCTGCTGATGTTGTTGCTTCCGCCTGATTCTCGTCACTGCAATTGATTTCTCACGCACAGCTTCTGTATTGAACGTGCCCTGTAGTCGCCAAACGGCGATTGTCAGCCAAGATTTTCCCATGCGCGGAGGGTGATGTTGCACTGCTCCATGCCCCTCTTGCAAACACCCAAGAAGCGTGGTTTGGGGCGCCATGCGTTTCTTCTGCTCTTAGCCAGCTCGTCGTAGAAAATGCTTTAGGGATGCGTTCTGCGTTGATTTTCCTATGTTTCAACCATCACAGCTGTCTTTCAGAGAGTAAAGGATCACTGCTTTGCATAAATTCGAAAACTCGTAATACTTTACTTTTATTTTGCTAGGTATTTCCTCTTTAGAGAAAATCTTACATTTTTTGAAATCCATCAAGTTTTCTTTGCATTTTCTTTTGTTGGAAGTGGCACACACGGACAGAAATAGTATAAAAGATAAAACAGCAAGGTGGCACACCGTACAGAGCGCACCCGACATGCTGCATTTAGTTAACTCATTCACCGAATCTACCATTTCGGTTTGAATGCGAACCTGTTTAGATGAACACTTCATTCTGATCACTTGTGACCCTTCATATACTTTCTTCGTGTATCAGGTCTGATTTTTCGCATTCGGACAGTTTTATCATGACGTTCTTAGCATTATAGTACCTATAGTAGGTCCTGGATATGACCTAAAAATTTATCCGATGGCGAGGCCCCAGCTTGCGGGCTTTGGGGAGTGTGGAGCCACCACTTTATTGCCATTGTTCCCAGGTCCACTTATGTGGGGCTACCCTTTAATTGCCATTGCTCCCAGGTCCACTCTGAGCCGGAGTGGTAGTACCTGTTAGGGTCCCAACTATGGGTTAAATAGAAACCGACTTGAAAAAAAATTGTATTAAAAATGTTTTCTTCAAAATAACTGGAATCGGCATTAAATAACCTGAAAAGAGTTGATATGCCGTAAAAAACAACAACCAAACAACCAACCTATCGTAGATTGCAGTTAATTGTTATAGAGGCAGTTCTCATACAGAGCGAGTAATCTTAGTCATTGCACCCCAATCATTATATGTTCCTTAACACAACAAAGAATTGACCAATTCCGGAAGAAATCCGGTTGCTCAACAGTTCATATATCATCTGTCTGCGATGACTTCACGTACCCTGATCGAAGGACAAAGTGGGTACTCGACCTTGCTCAAGGACATCCTACTGGCTAGAGAGGGAAGGACGCTTCTAATGGCGGAAAAGCTTCCACCTCATCACCTTGTACAGCGCCTAGTATTCCCAAATGGTCACCCATCTGGTACTGGCCAGGCTCATTGTTGCTTAACTTTATTGATCTATCGAGAACCGATGTGTCAACTTGATTATACCATATGTATGTATCTATGTATTATTATTATTATTATTATTATTATTATATTTATAAAAGTGAGAACGTGCGTGTGTGAGTGAGGACAATTCTCAACCTATATACTCAACAAATTTTTGATTTTCAAACTGAAAATTAGGTATATAAGATATTCAGACATGAGAAAAATTTTAATCGATTTTTACTGGGGAAAAATGGATGTTAAGGGGTCGTTAATGAAAAATATGTACGTGGGGATCATCGAATTTTATCTATTTGTCAACTGTTTCACGAACGCGCATACGTCAATCGTTCACATAACATTCTTTATGTTAAGAATAAGTTGGTTTGAAAAAAACTTTTTTTAAGATTGTGTCAAGTTGGCCTAATGGTTATTGTACTTGACTTACTATCTTTAGGTTTTGATTTCGATTTCAGCTCGAGTGATTTTTTTATTTACTTATGAGGAGCGAACTGTTTAGAAAAACGTTATTCTCGCATACAAATGCCCCAGTTCTGTATGAATTCAAATATAATATGCGTGTCTTACGACCGGGCAGTGCTAAGCAGCTTGCTAGTAAAATGATAAAATAATAAATATTATTTATGTTCCTGACTTTTACCGAAAACAGCGCCAGAAATTAGGAGATATTCTAAGAGTAACCATTCTATCCGCCTGCTACAAGAAACAACAAACAGATAAAACAAGATGGCATAGTAAATCACTTCTAAACTACACAGGAACCGGAAACTTCTTGAATGTTTTCAAACAGTGTCTTACATGATTATTTGCATGATCCATATGATAGCGCAGTTATTTTAGAACTTCCCATGAATCTCACTAATGGTATCCGTTTCCGAACAACATAATGATCCCATTAAAATCAGCTGGTTTGATTTCTTTCCTGCATTTTGAGGCCAATCTACACTGAAAGAAGTGAACTCTTTAAGGAAACATGAGCCAACATATCGTCTCGACAGTGACTGCTTAGTAACTAAACGAAATGGATTGAAAAAAGAAATAATGCCGCATAATAACGGAATGAAGGAATTAAAGGGGTTTACCCCATCTTTCTTGGTTCTTTTCTACAATTGTGCCTTTCTCAAGAAATACTATATTCTTTTGTTTAGCTTGAAGTGGTCATCACCTAATTTAGTTTGTGGACCCCAGAAAGTTATTTCATGATCTATAGACCAGAACTGGTCGTCTATAAACCACAATATCACTGGGGTACTTCCCAGCTGGTTACAACATTGTCATTTTCAAGCCCAATGTAAATAAATTCTTGTTAAGCCGCCGCCTTAAAAGAATCAAATTCTACATAATCATCACTATCATTACTTAGCATCATGGTGTGGCCTCAGCGTCTATCTGACACTGCATTAATACTTATCCTCGAATAGCCTTTGGGCCTTGATAAGTGAAGATTCCTTAGTAAAAATAAAGAAATATACGAATATTGTCTAATTCAAACAAGAAATTTTTTTAAAAAGATTATATATTCATGGACTAGAATCCAATCAGCCAATCAGAACTCTGAGAATGGACTTGCCCAGCAAGGCATAATACAACATTCCAGCCTTTATGGAAACTAAGTTTATTTGTGTGTAGATGTATTGGCTTTTTAGTGTTTTTCTAAGTTTATTTGTTTGTAGATGAATTGGCTTTTAAGTGTTTTTCTAAGTTTATTTGTTTGTAGATGAATTGGCTTTTTAGTGTTTTTCTAAGTTTATTTGTTTGTAGATGAATTGGCTTTTTAGTGTTTTTCTAAGTTTATTTTTTTGTAGATGAATTGGCTTTTTAGTGTTCTTCTAAGTTTATTTGTTTGTAGATGAATTGGCTTTTTAGTGTTCTTCTAAGTTTATTTGTTTGTAGATGAATTGGCTTTTTAGTGTTCTTCTAAGTTTATTTGTTTGTAGATGAATTGGCTTTTTAGTGTTCTTCTAAGTTTATTTGTTTGTAGATAGATTGGTCAAACATACATCGACGATTAAGTTCAGTAATATATATCTATCTATATATCAATAAAAGTGAGACTGTGTGTGTGAGTAAATTGCTCAGCCTATATACTCAACGAATCTTTTATATACAAACTTGAAATTTGGTGTATATATTCAGACACGGGGAAAATTTTTTAATCGATTTTCCTCCAGAAAAAAGGGCTTCTAACGAGTCAAAAGTGAAAAATTGGTACTTGGGAGGGGGACATCGGATTTTTATGTTTGTCAACTGTTTCATGATTGCGTATGCACGGTCATGAAATATGACAGCTTCTTTATGATAGGAATAAGTAGGTTAGAAAATACTTTTTAAAGACCGTGTCAAGCTGGCCTAATGGTTATTGTACTTGACTAACTGTCTTTAGATTTCGATCAAGCTCGAGTATTTTTTAATTTTTTTTTCCTTACAAGAAGTGAAATCTTTAGGAAAAAAAAACATAATACTCGCTTGCACATGTCTGTTTTCCGTTTTTTTTTACTTCATGTTTTTAAAGGAATTTAATGCTACGTTTAAGACATACGCTATTTCTGTTTATAATAAAAAAAGAAATCTGCATTAATTAAAACATAATATTTATGCATATTTTAAATATTTCTATATAGCTAGATAAATATTAACACAAATCAATTTCGTTATATAATTTCTCTTGTTTCTATTTATTTTGTATTGTTGGCCAGATGTGTTTATTGAAATGTTCAAGATTTCTATTTGGATCTTGTTATTAATATAAATAGCAATATAAAAATACAAATCTTAAACACTTCTGGCAAACAATACAAAATAAATAGAAACAAGATAATTTTTTTTCTATAGACTGTTTTTAAGCTATTGTGCTCCTCTGGGCCATGTGGACCACAGTCAGAAATCCTTGATTTAGGTCCACAAATGAACATTATTTGATTAATATATTTGTTGTTTCTACTCTTGGTGCATCTATGACATGAATGAATGTTTTTGGGGTGTATTTTCAAAAGTAATTTTGTTCTACAAATCAATTATCTTGATTAAGTCTTTCAATAAAACGAAACGTCAATGTACGACTTTAAGAAATTAACTTCTATAAAGTAACCCATCTCTAACCAGGATTTTATTTATTCCTCTTATTCTCAAGCCATTCTTATCATTTCTCAGTTTAACCTGCTACCTCAATTGATCTACATCCACTAACGCGAAAACTCCCCTCCATTCTTTCAATGGACAATGTAGCGTAGTACACATTTTTTTTAACAGTGTCGTTACATGACCACCCTGGGGACCCACACGTCCTATGCACAAAGTTGCAAGGAAACAAATACACGGAAAGAATTTGACTCACTTTTTTTTCAGTGAAACAACAGGCATTTATTTACAGGTACTTTTTCAGAATAACGATTTGTCTCTTGTTCCAAAGTCTTCTCATCCCCCGATATGCTTAACAGAACTCTGCCGTGTAGGACATGTGGTACTCTGTCTTTGTCCGGCCACAGGACTTGTCATTTCCTGACGTTCTCGGCACAGCTGTGTGATACGTTTATCTCTGTCTCTCACGAAGTCACGTTTTTCTTTTTTTTATAATCTTTTTCTTTCCTTTTTCCTCGCTGTGACGTCATCCCATACATGGCTCGGTTTGCCATGCTGCTGCTACCTCTGCTGCCATATATGCGCGTGCGCTCTGCTAAAACGATACCATTCTGTTACATAGTTAAATATCTCCTTAACCCGGTCTTGCTCATGTGGAATTTATTATACTATTAAATTATTAAACAGTGATATGTTTCATAGGATACCGTTTTTGAAATCAGCAACGAATTTTATATGAGAAACCAGTAAACATGCATGTTATACAAAACAGAATTATTCACCAGGTTCTGAACGACTTGAAAGATTCCTTAGAGATAAGTGTGTGTGTATATATATATATATATATATATATATAAAATCATGGTGAGCTTATTAAATTTGCACCGAAATCCTCAGTTTCTCATCATTTATATTACATAAAATAAAAATCTTCCGGCAAAATATATTTCAAGGTTAACAGATTCCTCTCGGGTTTTATATTGACAGGAAGTTCGTCAGAAAGGTTTACCTTTTTTTTTCTTTTTCTTTTTTTTTTTTTTTAAACGCCCTCTTTCTTTATTCAAAAAGATCCTGGGGTTGAAGAGTGAATTCGAAGCTGATTTTATTGTTAAAAGTTGTTTTTTTAAAGCCAATTAATGAAGGAAAGAAAATTACGTAAGTGCGCATTGCTTCTTGGTGTATATGTGTGTGTGTGTTTTAATAATATTACCTCCAACTTTCCTTCTATCCCAACAGAGTGCTCGATTATTAACAAGAGCCTAATGCTTATTTAGTAATAGACTTACAGAATATCAAATCTAATCGACCTGGCACTATCAGTTTCAAAGCAGATGCGGTCTTAAAAGAAATGAACCATAATATAACGTAAACAATCATCGTATCTCATCAGCTATGATACATTGTTTTGTTTTCTGAGACCGCACATCATTGGAAACTCTTACCTTCTACTTGTTCCTCTCTCTCTCTCTCTCTCTCTCTCTCTTTCTCTCTCTCTCTCTCATATATACATACGATTTTTTAGTCCATTGAAAACGACCAAAAGTTATTGCCCGTTGACGTAGAATGAGTGCTTTAGGACAAATTGTTGGTTGAATCTGGTTGAATTATTGCTCACTTTTGTATTAAATACTAATCCGTATTAATCCCTAACTCGCTGCACCCGATCATAACAAATGGCTAAACATTTTCAGATAGATCGATCCAGTAATTTGTAGGAAAAAGTAGAACTTAAATACTAATCTCTAGTTTAATTCTTATTAATCCTTAACTCTGAATCGAACGATACCATAATACTTAGTTCGCTGCATCTTCTATATTATAAATCTCACCTGTCTATTTAAATGTATGTTTGTATGTTTGCCTAAACTTTTTGACAGAGGCGACGGATTTTCACGACTTCGGTATCATTTTTTAGCCCGACACTTCGGACAACAAATATCGAACAATTGGCTAAAAACAATAATTCCTTCACCCTCAACTAGGCACTTTTCCACAATGGGGGGGGTCGCTTTTTCACCGATATTTTCGAAAGTCATTTCCTCTTTTCGATTTACTAGCCTTAATTTAAACATTCGTCACTTTCGGTTTAGCGATAGGTGCAACAGCAAAGGCGTCACGTTTTTTTCACGTTCTTTTCACGTTCTTTTCATCCTTTGCGGTATGGGTTCGAGCCTGACTGCCTACTATCACATTTTATTTTATTTGCTCAATACACACCTCTAAAGACCCAGGCAACACCGGGCACCCAGCCTAGTATTATAATAAGGCTCACTAGGAAATTTCAGCTATATTGGTACAGTAGTTTCCGAGAAAAGGTGGATCAGACAGACAGACTAAAATATGAAGATGTGTGTATAATCTTTGATTTTATCAATTATTTAATATTTATTTTTTAGTGTTATTATATTTATTTGTTATTGAATTTATGTGTTTGTATAAATATACAAACGTGAAATGGTGTCAATATTGATATAGTGATTAAATTAGTTACAGAACATCAGACCAAAGTAACATGACACCATCGGTTTCAATCAGGTGTGGTCTCAAATTACCGAACTTGAGTAAATCATTTATGTTGTTGATATATATGTAGAATCGTTTTCATCCATTTATTTCCTCATATTTATATTTCTACACTTATACACGACTCGCAAAACATTAATGAAATCATTATCTCCAGAGAGTGGATATAGTCACTAATATCCTTAATTCTTTTTCGTATACTATATACACATTTTGGTTAATACATACGTATATATCTATGTTTAACGTGAGTATATTTTTTTCGAGCTGTTACATTCCAGGAAGTAACTAGTTAGCAGAAGCCTTAAATACAGGAAGTGGCTCACTGAAACGATTTTATTGGTTAGTATTGAGTGCCCGTGTTACATATAGTCTGTTTGCCAGATTGTTTGCCATCTTTTATAACATGACATCAAACCTGAGGATGAACGATTTTTCCTTTGGAAGATGCTTGGGTTGCTCATTGCATACGTTTGATATTTAACATCTAAAACTCACATTAAAACCTACGCATCACGTATGACTTGTATATTTTTTAATTGACACATTCCAAAGTCAAATATATCCTTTGAGTGCAGCATTTAAGTTGAAAATATTTTATTAGCTTGAAGAAAAGAGTAATATTCGAGCCTTTTCAAAAGTTTATGGAAACTGTTTTGGCCTTTGGCTTTACGGAGAAAATTTATAAAATTATTCCATTTTCCTCAAACACCAAAATTTAAAATGATTAAAAGCAATAAATAAAAATAAAATAAAATAAAAAATAAATGCTTGAAAGTTTGAGGGCAATCCTTATTATTTTGAAGCTCAGTTAAAATTGTTAAAAAGTGAAATTAACTTATGGGCTGAATTAGAGGTTAGGGTTAGGACCTATTTACTTGCGCCCCTAATTAGACAGAGAATCTGAGTAGATATATTTTTTTTACAAAGGAGTTATCACATTTCAAGGCGAGGATAAGGGTTAATGTGCAGCCCTTGGGATAGTAATGTAGTAATCCTTCATGGTGGAAATTTGGATATAATCAGATTGTTTTCAGATACCGTTCAATAAGAACTTGTCTATGTTGGACTGGAAGACAATATTGTAGTCAGCTGGAAACCAAACCAGCAGGACAGAGTTCCACAAACGGACAGTTCAAGGAAAGAAGCTTTGTTGGCGGAATCCCCGTTTAGGTTTCGAGACTGATAGTGGGGAAAATTTATTGATAGTATTTTTGTCCAGACAAGCGTTGTTTGTGAAAAATTGGAAAGGTGCACCATAAATTGGAGCTCAGTCGAACACGTGATGAAAATAATGATAGAGCAGAGACAAGTTCGCAACGTTTCTTCTGTGGGAAAGAAGTTGCAGAGAAGAGAAAAGGGCTTCGCCTACTAGAGACTCGCTAAATAGATATATCCTTATTTAGATAGAAATACACTAACTAAATAAATACAGCGTGATCTAGGTGAACACATTAAATAAATAGATACAACCTTATACGCTAAATAGATATTTATTAAATCGATATATACTGAGTAGAGGGATGCGTAATAACTTAAATTGTTACACTTCATAATCTGATATAATACCTTCAATAAGTAAACATATAGTTATTTAGACATCTGCCTACTGAATAAAAAAATGCATAATTACTTAAATAACAACATACAAAATAAATAGATACGCAATTACTTACAGAGCCATATAATATTTATATACATAGTTTATTAGATTCATACTTACCGAATAGGTACATAGATATTTAACCACACACGTTATATTCGTAGGTTCAGATAAGCATATAATTAATAGATAAGTAGTTAGATAGCCATACACTTAGACCTGTTTAATTAGATATCCATATGATGAATGGATAAATATACAGTTTCATCAGCATGCACGTAATATAGATGTGTAGTCTATTAGATAGACATACACCTAATAAATAGGTACGTAGTTACTTAGTCATATAATCTATATATCTATAAAAGTGAAATTGTGTCTGTGTGTGTGTGTCTGTACCAAATTACTCTGTCAATTTTCAGTCTACAGACTCGAGATTTCACATGAGTGGTATTGAGATTTGGGAAAATCTTTTAAATCGTGTTTTAGCCAGACCTATGGCTGTCAAAGTTCAACGATTTGACCTTTGAACACTCTACTGAACTCCTCCGCCAATTTTGGGTTTAAACAATTGAAATTTTAAATGTACGTTACTTGGACATGGATCGAACTTTTTAATTTGATTTGAGCCCAAAACAGTAAATTTTAAGGGGTCAAACTTGTGGTCAAAGATAAAATAAAATGACCTCTGCGATGTCTACCAAATTATTCGTCAATTTTTTGTCTAAACATTTAAAATCTTACATAAACTGTATTCAGACATAGGGCAAGCTTTTTACTCGATTTTTGGCCGAAAATTTAGCTGCTAAGGGGTCAAAGTTACAAAGATTTCAGTTTTGCGATCTCTAGCAAAATATTAAGCGAATTTTGAGTCTAAACATTTGAAATTTTACATAAAGAGTGTTCAGACATGCAGCAAGATTTTGAATCCGTTTTTGGGCGAAAGCTTGACTGCCAAGATATCAAAACTGAAAGTGTTGACCTTGGCAGACTCTACCAAACTCCTCCGCCAATTTTGTGCCTAAACATCTGAAATTTTAGATGTAGGTTACCTGGACACGAGTCAAACTTTTTAATATACATACATACATATATATATATATATATATATATATATATATATGCACAAAAAGTTATGAACAGTACATAGGGCCAGAGCAAAACCGGGCTGTACGGCTAGTTAATAAATATATACAAAGTTAATTAGATAGACACATGCAAAATGGTCAGATACACAGTTATTTAGCCACAACCATAATAAATAGATATGTAATTATTTAGATAGAAAGATCCTGTATGAATAAAAAATGTCTGGTTATATATATATATATATATATATATATATATATATATATATATATATATATATCATCCCTTTTTGAAAAGATAGAATTATCTGATCGTCGAAGACAAGATTCAAGCTCAAGGTCCGCAGAGTTTTATACTCATATAGATACAACATAAACAAATGTACTATTATTTAGATAAACTCACGCTGACTGTATAGATTCATAGTTATAAACTCACTGAATATATGGATAAATGAGTTACTTCAGAGTTGGTGAATTGTCCTGTTGAACAAAAAAAAAATCTAGAAATAATTGAGGCTTGTTTCTTGAATTAATCTCAGAAATGGTCTTGCCCCCATGTGCAGCCGGAATATACTATTGCCATTTATCGATCATGAAGTCAATGGATTTGTAATCAGATTTTTTATATATATATATATCAATCCTTTTTCACTTTTGGTAATTGTGTGGCATAAGGTCAGAGAAAAGGAGAACACTAAGTCTGCATCGGTCAAAACCGAATCAAGTTCACCGCTTCTGTGTGTGCTGTTGAGAGAGAGAGAGAGAGAGAGAGAGAGAGAGAGAGATGTAATTTCAAAGTGTCGCTGACGGGAAAGTGATTTGATTGCCTATCGTACTGATTTTACTTTTTCCTTTTTTGTTTTTTCATTCAGAGCCGAAGTCAACAATTATAATTAGTTCTTAGGAAAGAAAACGAATGAATGAAGCCGCTTTTGTATAATGTATTTCACGAACGATAATCAAGTTGTTGTAGACTGAAATATACATTTTTTTTTTAAACTGAAAAATAAATCTATATCAGAGATGAGGTTAAGATTACACATCTTATGAGATTAAAACTATTTACTTCTGATTGAGATGCAATGTTCTTTAGATAGATGCACGCTATTTTATTTGGATTGTTCGCTCTAATCTTTTCATTTTGAGGGTTACTTTTATAACATTTCAGCCGATGTAACCTCCGATCTTTAAGTGTATCTTGTCAAATTCTGGAATGTTTCTGTGGATCCCGAGTATATGCACGAAATTTTAAATGATACCTTTTATTTAATCCATGGGGGTAGCATGCTCCAATTCTGTCGGCCATAACGTGGTTAAAGTATTAAGTAATTTGCAATAGTTTTAATTTCATCCGCACTGAGGTTCAAACCTTTGATATCCATAAACGTGTCACTTAGAACTGAATTTTACTTAGGCCACAAGAACCTGTGGCATAACTGAGAAATTGCTAAGTAAAATTAACTTTTAAGTGAGACCTAACTAAGAGATACTAAAGGAACAATTGCACATTACTTAATACTTTATGGTTGAGTGAACGACGGTATGTCAAACTCATGGGTACAAATAATGAGTACCGTTCGAAATACACACTGCACACTTTTCTGGGGTAGACCCCAAAATTTCTGAGTTTGACAAAAAATGAGGATCAAGCAGTAAAATCAAAGGAAATGATGAAAATAATAAAAACGAAATTATCGATTTTTGTTACCAGATTAAAGTAACATAAAACTAAGTTAAAAGCAAACAAAAAACCACCCAACTTATAAAGCAAACGAACATATCATTACTATACGTATAAATCAAATGGAACATCAAGCTTACTTAAAACGCCAACCAAAATCCAAACTTGCTTATAAAGCTAACCTAACACCCACCTTGCTGACGAAGCACCCGTCCTGCGTACGAAACCAACGAAGCACCCGTCCCGCGTACGAAACCAAAGAAACACCCGTCCTGCGTACGAAACCAACGAAAAACCCATCTTGCTTACGAAGCCAACGAAACACCCATCTTGCTTACGAAGCCAACGAAACACCCTTCTTACTTACGAAGACAACGGAACACCCATCTTGCTTACGAAGACAACGGAACACCCTTCTTACTTACGAAGACAACGGAACACCCATCTTGCTTACGAAGACAACGGAACACCCATCTTGCTTACGAAACCAACGAAACACCCGTCCTGCGTACGAAACCAACGAAACACCCATCTTGCTTACGAAGACAACGAAACACCCATCTTGCTTACGAAGACAACGGAACACCCTTCTTACTTACGAAGACAACGGAACACCCATCTTGCTTTCAAAACCAACCAGCTTAAAAAGCAAACACAAAAACCTAACTTAAAAATTAAGTCGGTTAAAAATATATGCAGATAGTGTTTAATTAGTATTAATAGTTTTAGAGTGAATAAATGTGTCTTTTACATCGTCGCTTTATTCCAAAAGTATTTTTTTTTCGGGAAACTTGGGATATGATTGGAAAATCACGAAACATTTACAATGCAATTATTGAACAGTCACAACTTGAAACGTATGCATACATTTTCTCCTTGTTTGCACATTATTAAACTAATCCGATTAGTAACCCTTTCTTAAGACTGGAACATATCAACCGTTTCGCTGTTTGAATTAGAGCAGTTGTCACTCAAAAACAAGTTGGTAAACGAAACGTAAGAAGTCTCATGAAGAGCTGTTTGCTTTCGCTGAGGATCTGCTTTTAACATTGTGGGGTCTTTGTTTGTGCCGGATTACCATAAGCAACAAATACTCCAGTAGTTCAAGGTTGGGCATAGAATTTCCCGAGGGCATCTACTTTTTCGGGCAGCGACGGGATATGAGTAAGCTAGTTTTGTTATAAAATAGAAGGCAGTTTCTATAGCATCTAAAACCTGCCTCAGAATTGCTGCTCTTGTTTACAACCAACTTGTAATCTTACGTAAATCAAACTAGGTTAGTAAATAATTAGTATGTTTATTGGATTGGTGGGGGTAGGGACTCAGATATTCCATAAATATGAATAGCTGCATCTGTGAATTCTACATCCTAGGTGACGCCGAGATCTCACTTAAATATGAAAATAGGTTTAGAGATTTGATCTAAGATGCTATCCTCGCAAACAGTGTGCTCACTGTCCTGGCAATGTAAATTCCACTCGTGTCCACGCCAACAATGTGGTCATCTGTTGTACCACTAGCCTCGCATTAATTTGAATAAACCGCATTATTTAAAGATAGAATAATGAAGAGAGGAAGAGATTACGCATTAAGATATCTTTGACACATACTGGCATATTTACATTACTGGCATAAAGAATGAAGTAAGTCTAAGACCTATTGCTCATCATTCACAATTCAGATGTGGGGTATTATTCATATTCCATAAAAAAGAATCTAAGAATCCATTATTCTTTGTTTACATTTAAGAACGTCTAGAGGAACAAAAAAACACTTGTCAATTGTTCGGCTCTCTTGGTTTTCGGAAACTGATCTTTTAATTGATGCTATCTTGTAAAAGAGAACAGGTTTGCTGGCTTGTTTTCTTGGGCAGTTATAAGTTCGCTTACGTGGAAATGGGCTTCTAGGCAGCATCGGGTTGAAATGGTGTGTTTTTATTGATGAGATTATTCAAAACCATGTTCTCACCTCTGCCAAAGACAGCCACGATGAAATGCTGTTGTGTATATGAGAACAAGATTATCATACAGATATACATATTGCACGTTGTGTGATATATAAGAAGGCATGAAACTATTTGTACATGAAGTTACTTTGTTATTTGTTCATATCAAATAATCTATGATGATCTAGGTATCATAAAGATAAAACCAGAAGCGTTTATATATATATATATATATATATATATATATATATATATATATATATATATATATATATATATGTATATATATATATATATATTACTAGCATATCATTCCGGCGTTGCCCGGGTGTTTGGACGTGTATGTTGAGCAAAAAGAAAGGTCAATCTTTTTAACTTTGACCCTTATTATGACCCTTAACCTTTATAGTTTTGGGCTCAAATCAAGTTATTAAGTTAGATCCATGTCCAAATAACCTATATATAAAATTTCAAGTGTTTAGACCCATAATTCTCTGTTTGATAGAGTTCTCAAAGGTCAAATCGTTCTACTTTGACCCATTAGCAGCCACATTTCTGGACGAAAACTATTCACAAAGAATTTACCAAATTTCGAGTCTGTAGACTTAAAATTGAAAGAGTTATTGCGTAACACACACACATTCACTTTTGTGTGCGCGTGTATAATATATATATATATATATATATATATATAAGTAGTTGAACGATTCCAAGTTTTTTCCCGATTCCGATATAATGACTGATTCTAATTCTTTATGAATGTGTAAATATTTACTATAAAGTTATTTTTCCGATTACCGTAAAAACACATGTTAAGTTTGCAGATATTTTCTCAAACGTAAAATACACTCGTGGGCGTAATCTGTAGATTTTAGTTTGACTGGTAGTTTAAAATAAATACATATTTAGTATTATATAATTACTACCAACTGCAGAAGATTTTGTCTTAAACAAGATCAAATAAAAATGTCTCATACACACAGCTTTTTTTTTTTTACAAGACTGCATTTAAAACAGAACTTCATTCACACTATGCACAATGCTTCAAGCAAACTACAACATCGCCCTTAATTTTTTATTTGTATTATTGTTGGATAGCTGTTCTTTCCTTCTATACATACTTTTGTGTATTTCTTACATATGCCTATATATATATATATATATATATATAATTACATGCGCTCTTATATAGTCTAGTCATGTATATAACAGTGTGTTTCATATCTAATGAATGCGTGTATACAGAGTATAGAAATAATCATTGTGCCCTGAATGTATGTAAAATGTTCATTATCGTAGTGGCTGCTTTTTCACAAATACAGGTAGTTAACAAACGTGATGCATAATCTTTTATAGCTTTTCTTACAATCAAACGGATAACAATATGTCTGCTTGACTCAGCTGAAAGAATGCCGTATGTTTTACACCGACTTTATTCTTCTTATGGATTGCCTCGTCAGAGTTTTGCACGCCGAGTCTCTTTCTACATTTTCACTGATTATCCCCTTCTACTTCCAACGGGATCATTCACACATTCTCTTGCTAAGGCGTTTCTCACCAACTGATAAGCTTGGTCTCCGCTCACTACCTACCTATTACGCCATCAAAGCCGCAATCACGTGTTCAGAGACATAAACCGGTGATCTCTAACGTAAGCCAAAGTGTGTCTGCTTTAAACCAAATTCCACAACTACTCTGAAAATTTCTAAATCGACTTTGTTTATTTTATTTCTGAGTTAAATCCCTGACTAAACATTCTAACCTTTAAATCCACATTTTCCAAAATCTAGTTACATTATTTTTCTAATAATAATCAATCAGGTTAATCGGTGTTGTCCCGGCATGCTACTATAATACTACTATATTACTGGTTATTGAAAGAAGCCTAGTCTAATAAATCCGAAAAAAAATGTGCACATTTCTAATCGTGTACACAGCCAAACTCTCTATGTCCATCGAAAAAATACACACTCACAAGTATTCTCATTAATTCTAAATCTGCGGTTGACACTCGTGCCCACGACAAGTTGCAGGAGTGGATTTAAAAGAAATCATATCGAAATCAATGCCCGAGGTTGATTTACTCAATTAAGTGCTCGTCTGAATGAAAGTCAGCCATTTGGTCGCAGAACGGATGCTGGAAGAGACAAACCCTCATCTTTTTGACTAATGATGCCGTAATTTGTGAGAGCTGACAATAATTAATCTTCGAAACGACCTCATTTCCCAAGAACATCTGAATTGATGTGCAAGCATTCCATATGTCGTCTATGGAATGAACGTAAACAGAGAAAAGCCATTGTTCAATGCGAGCTTTAACCATCATGCTGGAATTAAAGTCTTGTTTTTAAGTCTCAATAATAAAACTCAATATCATTAATTTCTGACTGAGAATAACTATTGACAGGTGACGGTAGTTGAATGATTAACCTAATAGTTCCCATCCTTTTTTACATGGCGGCACACTGTTGAGTTTTTGTAAATTTTCACGACACAGCTATCATAACAAATATGCATTTTCCACTCATAAAGCCTTTTTGCCATAAAAAAACAAATAAAAATAAAAATAAAAACAAGATTATATGAGAAAAATTTTCGTTCGCTTAAATCAACATATCCTATATTCAATATCTGGTATAGAATAATAATGGTGAATGTTAGTGGGACAGTTGTGCCTGGTATTTCTTAACTACTGCTGCAATATGTGAGCGAATATGAGAGAGATACATTCTTAACTCTTCAATAGTTTTAAGTCTCACGTTTTTACTTTTAATGTTGTTTAGGTAAGAAATTACAAGTTCACAGAGGTACGAAGTTGAGAATTACAGTAAGATTTTGATAGCTTTTTTTTTTTTTTTTGATTTAGTGTTGGAATTGTGCAATGTCATTAAGATTAAGAAATTTAATGTTTTTATTAAACAAAATGCAATTAATTTGCTTCTAGCTATTATCTCTTCACAGCACAATAGTAACCATTCCGTGACACAGTGATTGGAAACCACTGGCTTAACTATACACACTGAAAATCTACACGTGCTAAGTTTAAAATTATTAGGTTTCTGATAGTTTCAGTAACCCGTTACCATTAATCACTAGGAGTTTTCACATGGACCATCATCAAAGATTGCTCTTTTTGAAGAACCCATGGTATTCTCTTGAATCTGAGTAACAACAAGTCTCTCCAGATTTCCAGTACTCTCCATCTCTTTCGACAACCTCCGTGAATGAAATTGCGTTATCGCAACATAGATTTACCATTGATTTCCTGTTGACAGTGATCATTAGTCTTCACTGGAATTTGGGTGTCAATAAGCCTCCCGGACGTCCTAGTCCTCTTTGCACCCGTCTTGTGAAGGTCTGGTTAATACTTTCTCGGCTCAGTCATTCCATCCTCCTTAATCCTCCTCGACTATTTTGTGTTGTGTCAGTGGATGCCGACATTTATTATTCAAATTTCTATTATTATATATTTATTATTACTATATATTTATTATTATTATTATTATTATTATTATTATTATTATTATAATTATTATTATTATCAGTAATATATTAATTCTGATCATATATTTTTTTAGTATATATAATGTAATTTATAAATGTTCTAATGAACAGCAAATTGTGGTAATTTCTTTTTGACGTATTTTGCCCTTTCCTCAAGGAGGAGGTAATGACTGAGATTTTGATCGTGTGACAACAGTACAGATAGTACACTACATACCTCCACAAACAGAGAGGGAGTAATGCCTGGGAGGATTATTTAATGCCCCCCCCCCAAAAACAGATAAAACACTAGCCCCCATAAAAGAACCACCTCATGCGTAGAAGGATATCATGACAACCGAACAGATGTTACACTATGTTCATTCCCGAATTTAGCATTGAAATATAGTAAAACAGTGTATTAATAGAATAGAGCATTTTCAGGTTCAGACAGACGGATATGAAATATTCAGTATTTTTTTTCATAGGCATCGACACTTATCAAGGCCAAGAGGCCACTCGAGTATAAGGGTTAAAGTGTGTACAGTAGAAATTGGACAATATAGTAACCGTTAGTAATGGAGATTCGGTAAATTTGTTAACTTACATGGAACGGCTCATCAAAAACTTGTTTACGTTGGACTTGAAGACAACCATATTGTAGTCACCTGGAAAGCAGACAAACTGAAGACAATTCCATAGGCGTGCAGTTCTAAGTTACATTATGTATACATCTATAGAGATAGAGAGATTAAAAAGGAACAAACCAAGTTATATGTCTATCAATGTTTCGTCTTTATTGTAAGACTTTTGGGTGAATAAATTGAAGAAGAGAAAATATTACAATATTTGAAAATATTTTTGTTGTGAAAATTTTGACTTTATTCTATCTCAGAACGAAAAAAAATATTCCAACGACTTTTTTCGTTCGAACAAAATTTTCACAACATATTTTCAACTATTATAATGGTATTTTCTTTTCTTCAATTTATTCATCCAGAAGAAGTCTTACAATAAAGACGAAACGTTGATGGACATATAACTTGATTTGTTCTTTTTTTTCATCTCTATCTTGTCAGAATAATATTTCTATTATTTTCATCACACACACACACACACACACACACACATGTGTGTGTGTGTAAATCACTCCAGACAAGACATGAAGTCAATTGATGCAATGAGTAGGACTATGACAACAGCATATTCTTTTCATTGTTTTAATTCTAGAGTATATATCAGACAATCAACCGAGAATCACATTACTCTATATAAAAGCATATAAGATATCAATGGATACACACTCGAGAGTCAAAACAATGAGATGGACGGACTTCGACCCAAAATACAACTATTCTTCCCCCTTTGTCAGAAACGTCGCTCATGTAAGACTAAAAGACAAAATAAATGAATCGATAGTTACTATTAAAACATTGTAGATTTTGTTAGCTTGCTTGCTTGTATCGTGGAAGTAGTCACCATACACATACTATTATAAAACCTTTATAAAAGGACTTTCATTGCAACCAGACATACAACAAAGCATTTGACAGAAAATGACCCACAATGATTGAGGTGATATATGAAAACACAAAAAAAAAAACATTCTTAAAATTCTTCTATTCGTAATAAACATTAAAAAATTACTCATGGGATGATCTGATATGTTAATTCCCTCAGCCATCAACAGGAATTTGGTCCATTAGTTATTAGGAACTGCAGCAATAATTTTTATCAAAATGAAGAAATATCGATCATATGTCTTATTATTTGTAGTTCTTTCTTTTCTCAATTTTATAATCTTATTGTGGTGCAAAGGTCTAACAATCCTCGGCAGAACTTGGTGTAAAAGTTCAGCTGCAGGGCATCTCTATGACTAGCGCAAACATTAAGTGGTTATTGCTTGATTTTTGTGTATCGTTTATATACTTGCTGAATATATATTTTATCTGAGATTACACACACACACAATATTTTCTCATAAATCAAGACAACAAAATATGCAATGAGAACATCCTATTGTATATTTTCTTATGCGTTACAATTGTTTCATAACTACTTGGACAATTTTAAATATATCATTTAATGATATTCCAAAACAGCTACTCTTCAGACGGCCAAGCATCTATATATAAAGTATAAAATATACATATGTATATAGATATTAATAGTAAATCTATGTATCTCTCTATCTATCTATCTATGTAGTTATTATTACTATAATTATTTTAAATACCTATAGACATTAGTGTTTAATCCTTTCAGGAATCATCAACTGCAGGAAGTTACGATTACAGCTGGTCTAGAGATTCGAACCTGGCCATGAAGCTATCTCTGATTCCATTAACAAGGAGCAAACCACACAGCCAACGTTAACTGCGGAAAGACAATTAAAATTAACATTTATATGAAGCGTAATTGCCAAGACAGATAGTACGCATTTATCTGCTGCTAGTTCTTAACAACCAGAAAAATACTCTTATGTATACAGTAGAAATATCCATTTCATCAGCGTCTCCAAAACATACTTTTTTTCTCGCTTTACAACTCTGTCTACCCTAGTATTTCATTTGTCGCTAATATCAAAAGATAATGAACCGAGCGAAAATGTATTGTCACCAGTTTGAAACATTTTTCATATTTTGTTTCTATTTTATTCATATCTCTGTGGGAAAATATATAGTTGCTTATCTGAAAGTCTTTTAAATATACATATATTGGTAAATCTACTCTGAATATATGACACGTGACAGGCCCGTTCTTTGTATGATTTAGTGTCTTGTCATAATGTTAGATGCGGTGAATCATTTTTTCGTTTGAAGATTACGCTTTTATTTATTCATTTGGTTATCTGTCCCTTATCTATTGCATATATTGCTGCTCTAAACTTGGATACGTTCATCTCTGAACATCATATTGAAAATTTCCAAAGTCAAAAACTTCGCTGCTTCGAATGACAAGCAGAAAATGTCCAAAAATGGTTGAGGTCATTTAAATGTTTATAATGTTTTTAATTTTAGACCTGACATTATAGCTGGGAAGACCTTGGTCAGTCATATTATTTTTAGATTTACCATAAAACCCATGTTCGCCAACCAAACCTGTTGATTAATCTATGTAATATTCTCCTTGTTCCTTAGATCCTGCGTTACGCTTTGAAAAAGGTCAAATACAACATTTTAAGGTCAAACTGCTTAAAAGTGAATGACCCACTGCTATTTGCTAAAAAAAAAAATACACATTCGTAAAAGTCAATCTGATAACTCAAGGCAAAAATATGAGAGTAACCTCCCTTTAATGTAGCCTCGTTTCTTGAATATCATAATATATGCTCATTCTTGTAATGGGCAAAAATGAATTTGTAGTAATTCTAACATGCTATGGTTCTTCGCGAAAGAAAGTAGTCAGACTTTAAAAAGGCCAATCTGGCAACACTGGAAAAAAAAGCATGAGTAAACTCGCTTTGATGTAGCCTCGTTTTCGAATTCATTATAATAATATATGATCATTGTTGTAATCGTGTGAGAAAGGTAGCCTCGTAGGAGATGTCATTTTCTCTTTCCTGCAATCTCTTTCTTTCTCTTTTTTTAAGAAGATATGTTGCGAGTTTCTCTGCTTTATCGTTATTTTCATGACAAGTGATCGACTGAGCTGCAATCTATGGTCCCCCCCTCCTCGCCAAACTTTCACAAGAAACACTATCAATAATTCTCCCAACTCTTTATGTGTGCCTAAACCTAAACGTAGATTCCATGAATAAAGCTCCTTTCTAAGAACTGCATACCTGTGGAACTGTCATCCGTTTGCCTGCTTTTCAGCTGACTACAATATGGTTGTCTTCAAGTTCAATGTAAACAAATTCTTGATGAGCCGTTCCACTTAAGTTCACAAATTTACCAAATTTCCATTAGTAACGATTACTATACTGTCCAACTGACCATTATACACACTTTAACCCTTATCATCGAGTGGCTTCTGGGCCTTGATAAGTGATGATGCCCATGTAAAAAACAAAATTAACAAAAAAGGTGCTTATAGTAATTTATACATACAGCGGTTTTTATCTGAAGGAACAAGTTAACAAAACGTTACATAAAAAAGGGAACATTCAAAAGAAACCAGGACCAACATTGTCTGCTAAGAGGTGCTGGACTGAAGGAGTAAATCAAAGATAGTCTCTTACAATGTGATTTTATTTGTGTTGAACTATGTAGCACAATAGTATTTGTGAGTATTTATTCGTGCTTATTAATTTATTATTTGAATCAGTTTTATATTTAAAATACAATGGACACTATTTTCATAATGTTAATAAGCTCATATCTTGTGAGTTAGTGTTTTCTGTCCAAAAATTATTGATTTGTGCTATCCCCTCAAAATATCAGTTCTTGACAACTGAGACAATTTTTTTTATTTTTGTACCTTTTCCTCACGTTAAAAAACGACCCTGGTGTCTAACTCTGTCCCGTGGGGAGGCATAGTAAATAGGTACATATATTTTTCATTTCATAGAATTTCTATGGTCCCTTCAATTTATATATAATACTAAAATTAGTATTAGTTAAGTAGTCAGAGTGGGCTGCTAAGATGGTCGCAACATACACAGCAACTTTGAAACGATTATGCTGTTGACTACATTTCAAGATGCCGTCTGTCTAGGCAAAAAGAAACTATCACCTTTCAGACCATGTAGTGTAAATAATGACCTGACCAGAGGTAGGCTAGTTTGGGAGTTAATTTCTAAAAACCATCCAACAAATGCCAACATATAAAGCAGACATAAAATCGAAAATGGTGGTGATGATGGTAACGATGAAGACTCCGCATGTAATTGTTGGGTGAGGATATCGTGATAAAAATGTTGCCATGGATATGAAACTTCCAAAAATAATTGAATTTAGACCATAAATGCCGTCATACATGTGCGTGTGTGTGTATCAAATATATTAAATTAAGAATTCTGTGTATATGTAAAAGCCGTAGCCAGTTGTATTGTATGTCATATTTTCGGATAGATTGCAAAAGTAAATCCGGTCTGCTGAGCTATTTTTTTTTTTACCAAAACCGGACACTGCATCTTTTTCCTGACGACCACTTCCAAACGACGTAGCAATTATTAGTAGGTTGACAAGAAATTTTATCAAATGTACATATCTCGGCTCAAACACACATTTATTGATCGAAGTAAACACCATCAGAATCATCACAGTTTTGCCCATGCAAAGCAAGTGTATTTACGCCAGTAACGTAAAAAAAGTCTTTCATTATGGTGGCGATGAAGTCGCTGAAGGTCTTTTTGATATCGCTTAGGTCTTAGAAGCATTTCTCATGAAGAAAGTTGTCAAGATGCTTCGTCGGTAGGTGAAAGGTCGGGAGAGGCAGTTTTGTAGCTCAATTCGTTCAACTTCTGCAGAGTCGGTTTAGCAACATGCAGTCGGACATTGCCATGAAGGAGAACTGTACTTTTCTGTTGACTACTGCTGGGTGTTTTTGTCGAAGTTTCTGGCGCATTTCATCTGTTTGTTGACCTTACTTATCTGGCTTAATCGTTTCGTTTGCAGTCAAAAAAACACCTTCTTTTGATGCAACTCTGGCTCCGGGAAGTGTTGCGGAACTTTGTTGACGTCCAATCTCTGAGTTGTCATAAAGAACCTACTTTTCATCGCAAGTCACAACATAGTCGACACAGGCTACAGGTGGGGAGTTGGGCAGCAAGATGTCGGTTCACGTTACACTAGAACTTCTGCATGTCAGTACAGTTGGGGAAGCAGGAACCTGGCAGGGAGTTCCAAAGTCTAGCGGTTCTGGGGAACAAACTACTAGAGTAGAAGGCTCTCTTACATCTAGAGATCTCTACTGTGAAGTGGTGGGATTGTACTGCTTGTCGGGTTTGTCGGGGGTATTTACATAGAGGGGGTATATGTGCTTGCAGCTCATCAGAACATACACCATTAAAGTACATGTAGAACAGAGGGATGCTACATTGCGTCGATGAGACAGAGGCTGAAGCTTGGATGATAGTTCAGAACCTATTAGGTTGGCGACTCTCTTTTGAACCTTGCCTAGGAGTGAGAGACTAGTAGCAGATGCACCGGCCAATATATGACAACATACTCCATACATGGGCGAATGGTGGCCTTATAGAGGTACAGGATACTTTCAGGGGTCAGTAGCTTTCTAGCACGGTAGAGAGAACCTACCTTTTTCGCAGTGGTCCTGGCAATGCTCTCAATGTAATTGTTCCAACTCATGTTTCCTGTGAACGTTAGGCCGAGGAGTTTAAAAGATGTGTTTTCAGATAAAGAGTCTTTGGCCATTGCTATTGGTGGTAGAGAAGGTTTCTTGCAGTTATTGAAAGAAACAAGTTTAGTCTTGGCAGCATTGAATGTGACCATCCATTTTTGTTCCCATTCCACTACAGATTGGAAGTCATCCTCTAGTGTTTCTGCCATTTTTTAGATATGTGTTCATTTGTTTTCCTGTCGTGTCTGTTATAGAGTGTGGTGTAATCAGCATATATACCCATCGCAGAGACAATTTTGTCAGGGAGGTAATTTATGAATATTAGTAATAATAGAGGTCCAACGATAGACCCCTGAGGCACTCCCGCATTTATATCATATTGTTTAGATGTACGGCCATCGAGGACAACCTGGATTTTTCTCTTATCTAAGAAGGATTTAATTATGTTAACTATTCTTCCAGTGATACCGTATGATCTAATTTTCCTGAGAAGACCTTCGTGCCATACCCTGTCAAAAGCCTTAGATATATCTAGAGCTACCGCTCTACCCTCCCCTGCATTGTCAAGTGAATGGTATATACGCTCAGAGATTACAGTGAGGATGTCTTCTGTGGAATGGGCTTGTCTAAATCCATATTGTTGGTCTGTAAGAAGTTTAGCATCTGTAAGGTGATGGACTAAAGCTTGGTTAATTATGGACTCAAATATTTTGGCCCAAAGTGGGAGAAGGCTAATGGGGCTGTAATTTGCTGAGTCAGTTCTTTCGCCAGAATTCTTGAAAACTGGTACCACAGAAGCAGTTTTCCAGTAGGCAGGAAAGCAAGATTCATTAAGGCATTTGTTATAAAGTTTGGAGAGGATTGGAGCTACTTCAGCAGAGCACTTTTTTTAATAGCACAGCTGGGATGAAATCAGGTCCACATGCTTTTGCAGTGTCAAGATTTTTTATAATGGCATGCACCTGAGAAGGGGTGATTTTCAGATTGTCAAGTGTGGCGTCTGTCCGCAAAAGAAAGTCTGGGAGAGGGTGGTTAGCAGGGTCTAGTGTGGAGTTGGAGGCAAACCGACTGGCAAACATGTTAGCCTTCTCGGTTGCTGAGCAAACAACGTTATGATTGTTGGATAGTGGGGGAATTGTTGATTGCCCATTATTTACTACACTGTTGTAGATTTTCCAGAAGTTATGGGTTCATAATTTCTGAGCTTCAATAGGTTTTTGGGTGGTTTCAGTAAATTCTCTCTTAGCTGTCGCTATTTCTTTCTTACAGTTACTTCTGGCTTCTATATACTTCTGTCTGTTTGAACTGGATTTATGCCGGTTAAATCTGTGGTGCGCATGCTGCCTTTGAGCGTTGGCAGCTGCACATGTGGAAGTAAACTATTGGGGAGAGTGGGGCTTGCTATAAAATTTCCGCGTGGTGACATGTGCTTCAATTGCCGCTTTGAACAATTCAGTTGTCTCATTTGCACACTGTTCAGCAGGAAGTGAAAAGATATTTCGCCATGGGTCGTTTCTAATGAGGTCCCTGATGGCTTTATAATATCTCATTGTTTTGAGCAATGCTCTTCCATTTTGGCTCTAGTTTAGGGTGATTTTAACTATTATCACTACATGATCAGCATTCTCAAGTGGGCTGTGGGCATTCGTAACACAATCATCAGGAACTGTGGTTAGAAACAGATCTAAAAGTGATGTGTGTTGCTCTTGCTGGTCAGGGAAAAGGGTTGGAAACGTAACCGTCTGTGACAGGGAATGAGATATAGAGAAGCTATATGTTATGGTACCAGCTGCATCTGTGTAATTAGAGAATCCAAGCCAGTTACTGTGATGGTATTGAAGTCACCAAATACATGAACTTGTGCGCTTGTGTCGAGGGAAAGTGCTGTATCTATGCTGTCAGAGACTTTGTTTATCAGGGTATAGTCCTGGGTCGAGGGAGAGGTGTAGAGAAAATAAAAGTAACTAATATTATGTTGCAGGTTAAGTCTAAAACACATAAAGGCATGATCGTCTGATTCTAGTTTTCTTTCTTTAGTCAGGGGGAGGGTGTTTCGAATATAGACTCCAAGCCCGTGCATATGTCTGTCAGAGTTCTTACGGCAGAGTGGGAGATATCCGGGCATGTTAAAGTAGTTAGAGGGGATGGAGGAGTGTATGTTAGTCTCACTTAGTGCTAATATATCCGGGGCGTTTGTTAAGAGTAATGCTTCAACATCATTTAAATTAGTTCTAAACCCACGGATGTTAGAAAATGCAAGCCTCAAGGGAGGAGGCAATTTGATTTTCTTTGTGTTTTGTCCTGGTTTAAGCATAATTTTATATTGTACTGTCATTTTTTAAAGTTTTAGTTAGGTAAGGGGTGCTGAACAATTGGTTATGCAGAACACCAGGCATGCAACACAAATAGACCATCAGCTGACCTTTCATCTACTAGGACTGTAGCCTCAGGAAAGCCCACCAGGGATGAGTGCCGGGTCCCTTTCCATGCGAAACATGGCACTACAAACATCCCGATATTATTCAATTGTTGATGGAGCAGCCGCTCTAAGTGCTACCAAAGAGTTAAGAATCCTGTACTACCAGTTGGGAACAGCAGCTAGGAACTGTCAATCCAGTACCCTCAACCCATCAGACGATGGTCAAGCCAGTCTATTTGTACTGGCATTATGATGTTCAAGCACTCCCAACTGCCCAGTCTAGAGAGGGATGGGATGTGTCGGGATGGGGGAAAATCGGCGTTCATTGCCCTAGTCAGGAAACAAGATCGACCACTGAATGTTTCTGTCGAATCCCTGTGCGTTGACCTCTATGCCTGGCTAATAGGCAAAGAAAGAGTATGGAAGCCGGGTGATAGACAGTGCCTATCTACTCCTTAAGCAGTTTAGGTGTGCAGACCGGTAATTTGTCTGAGTCACCAGCTGTAGGAAGGATGTCATCCAAGAAATGAGGGGCGTCCCTCCCCTTAGGTTTAGGTTCAGAGTTTTCCTTCTCCTAGACGGATTACCTGGGAAGATCTACGTGTCCATCAGCACCGAGAGGATTTACCCCGCGCCTGTGTCCTAATCCAGGTATTTCTGCGACCCTGCGTGGGTAGTTAATGTTACTGGGTTAGTATGTAAATGCTATGTCTACTGAGAAATTACATTCCTCAAAGTGATTAAGGGACATTGGTATTACGTTGTTACTGGAGGAGAGGGTGAGTAAAAGTTCATGCAGTGGAAGCAACTATATTTGCAGAAGGTTAGTTGGAAAGAGTTAAGATATGGTTTAATATTTTTCCTTTAAATTTATAAATTAAAAAAAAAATTATTTATGTATTTATTTATATGTTGGCTTAGGAATAGGATAACGCGTTACAGAATGACTTCATATTAAGCGTGTGTAATGTATGAGTGTTAGTAGCAGCTTGGGGAGTAGGGTAGACTTAGTGTTTAGGAGAGGATTAACTTACAGAATAGAGTAGACTTAATTTTTAGAATTTATAGTCAAGTAAAATTTAGTTATAGTGACAAAAAAATCATTTTATTTTCCTTTTTTATTTATTTAACATGCAAATCAGACAATGGCAGTCGTCTTGGAGGAAAGAATATATTCGATATACGTAGCACGCAAGAGAGGGGCGTTTCTACCGTAATAAGACTACATTGCGAGTCGGAATTCGTAGTTAACAACACTCAATTAGGTCAGGCAAAAAGCATTGTGTATCTATTCAGAAAGTTATAGTGACGTATCTTAGATCAATGTATATTTCAGGTACATATATAATTGAAAGTAAAGCAAACTATATTCCGTGGTTTGTTATAGATAGCAAAGAAGCCACATATTCAATACAAGCGAGTTTATAGTGATTGTAGATATTGAGTATATTACTTAAATAAAGTCGTATCTTCTAGTGTGGAAAAAATAAGTGCAGGTTTCTGAAACTTCTGGGATTTGCTTTGCAAAGGCTTTTTCCCCCTTGATTTACTATGAATATAAGAGTGAAACAGTATTTTGCCTATTAGGAGGGGGGATGACGAATTTCAGCTTTAGTCAAGATAAGGTTGGAAAAAAAAAGAAGACAAGTAAAGACGATAAATAAATACAAACAAAACAAAACGAAAGAAAACTCTGTTCTGTCTGCCTGCTTCCCACCGGACTACAACTTGGATGTCTTCAAGTCCAACGTTAACAAATTCCTAATGAACCGCCCCTTTAGTAAACACTTCATCAAATCTCCACACTAACGTAATGTACTTGCAATAACCCTCATCCCTGAGTGGCTTCCGGGCCTTGATAAGTGGTGATCTCTGTGTAAAAAAACAAAAAAAAACAACAACAAAAAACAAATAAACGAGCATGTATACATTTCTTAGATTAATTTTGAAAAATAGTACTTGACATTTCTTTAGGCACACTGGACGCCAGCCAGTTTGGCATGGCTAAGAGAGAATTTGGCCATATTATTTACAGGTATAGATAGATATATACACGTAACTATATTACCCTAACACTCTTCTTAACTGAATCATACACTCTAGGCATACAATTACCTTTCCACTTCTTGATTTCAAAACATAATTTCTCCTAACATTCTATCTATTCTCATTACATTATTCTTCTTATAAAAAATGAACACGTCAGACCTTTTCAAACATGGCCACTCTCCACACAAAACAATAGTTTTATGAATATTAAACCAAATACAAAATTATTAAACACTCAATCATAAAGTTATGTACTTAAACCCTCACATTTATGCGCAACTACCCCCCAACGACAATCTGTAAAACAATTTACGGATATCATGGTTTTTTGCGGGGGGGTTTCACCCACGATTATACTGAAGAACCCAAAACCCCAAAAACAGTGCTTTTTTTTCGCTTTGTTTTATAATGGGCCGTTTCCTTCTTCATAGGTTTTTCTTTATTTACATTTTTTTCGATACATCTACGTACATTAAAATCGCACATATACCCTCCCTCTAAAAAGAAACGACCCTGAAAAATAACATTTTTTAATTCACCGTTACCATTGTTTACTTTGCGTTTCCTGCATTAGCAGCGTAGAGTTCAGTTGACGACCCAATATTATATGCATATGGTTTATTCTACACAAATTAGACACACTTTCCTTTTGACACGACTTTCTTTTTGTTGCTTAGTATTTGCACCTCGGGATCCTGAGAGCAACAGCAATTATCAAGGTGAAATATGCAGCAAATATTTTGATAACCCGCACCTCATTCCCTACTCACAGGATGAGGTGTCTATTCCAAGAGCTCTTCTTAATATGGGGATGTTGCGGGTGACAGGAGGTTGGGGTTGTCCGTTCCGAAAGTCGTTCTTAACATGAGGTTGGGGAACAACAACAACAACAACCGTACTTCATTGTTTTTATGCACTGGGGGTGGGGGGCTGTTTTATTATAGACCAATTTTTTTTATTAAGATAAATCTTTACCTTAGATCCACTTACAAACTCCTTTAAAATGACGATGTTAATAGGTTTTCCCCTATGCTGATTCAGAAAATCTCATTTATATTTGGCGGATACAAGTAGTTTTGAACAAATCTAATTACATCGACCGACACTGCCCCCCCCCTACAACCCGAATTTCTTTGTTGGTTCATAGTATTTACGCGTGGGGATCCTGACAGTGATTATCAAAATTAAATTTGTGGCAAATACTTGGACAGTCACCCCCCCTCACTACCAAAATAGGAGGTCTATTTTGAAAGCCATTCTAAACATCTAAAGGTTGGCTGTTGGACAACAATAACAACAAAAATAACTATACTTTAATTTTTCTACAAGAGGAGAGGGGGCATGCTTCCACCGGGCAACGCCAGTTAACGTGTCTTGCTAGTCTTAAAATAAAACATTTCCTATCTTGGTTATCTAAATTAATAAGTTAGTACATCAACATCCAGTAATGATAATTATAAGGCAAGTAAAACAAATATAAAAAAATTCGTATTTATGTGGAATAAGGACTGTGCTATCATCCAAATTTTCCAGGTAGTTTGCATAAAATCCCGAAACACCAAGTCAATGAAATGTTCGTCATTCAAAAAACTAAATATTTATGACCAATGAGTGTTTTTATTAAGTTTTAGGTTGTCCACTCTTTGTCGGGTGCTCCGAAAACAAAGATTTTATTTACCAAGCTAATATATAGTGCTTTTCTGCTCTTACCGGGGAAGGTAGAACTTTCCCTCGGCTTGTATGAAAGCGTAAGAAGAATTTTCATGGAGAAAGACTTTCTATTTTATTTACCAAAAATTCATTATAAAATATTAAAAATAAAGCAAAATTCCTTTATAGTTATACTGTATATCGAAGACATGAGGGAGCACCTAAGTAAAATCACTTTCATTCTGTCTTTATCTTATTTTTCTATTATTATTTTTCGCTTTTTATTTTGACATCTTAGTTTCTCCAAGTTTGTCTCTGACACACTTTTCTTCCCTTCGTTCTCTCTCACTTGTAATTTTAAATAAATGAAAATTATAATTTTCATTTATTCATATAATATATATATATAATGAGCGGGAGGAGGGCAGCCGGACTTACTCTGTTGTTAAAAAACATTGGGACTTGGGTGGTATCAGCCAGATGCGAAACTGAAAGAAAAATTTTGTAAGAAAAAAAAACAAAAAAACAAAACAAAACAAAAAGAACAAAATTGATATGTGCTGGGTGCAAACTCGCATAACTCAAGTAGGTAAGCGAACGAATTTTTTCAATATTTTTTGTCCGAGAGATCGCTTTTTCTAACGATACCACATTCATAAGTGTATAAGGCACATGACAGAAGCTTTCAGAGGACATACGAATACACACAACCACTTGCCCATTATATAATAGAAGATAAATGAAAACACTTTTCATCTCTCTCTCACTTTTTGTTTGTATCCCTTACCCTTTCCCTCTCTCTCATCTCTATTTTATTTTCTGTTTTCTCTGCTCCATTCTCTCTAGTTTTTCTCTGCTTCCCTTTCTTCCTTTTTTACTCTCCCTTTCTTTTTTTTATTTCTTCAATTTATCCTGTTTTCCATTCTATTGTTCACACAGTTGAACCACTTTGTCCAGCGAAATTACAATTTCTTCTATTTAGCCAATCATGAATATTTCCTTTGGCCAAATATCTCCAATAGAAAACCATCTCCACATGGTTGCATTTTAGATTCATTTTCTTGCTCGCATCTTTACAATTCTTCTGATAGCCGTTTGGAAATCCAAGGACATCTTTCCACCATAATTTTCTCTGCATGACAATAGTGTTGACCTTGCAGGAATTACTTTGAAAGTCGCTCTTTTGGTTTAAGATTAACACGGTGAAATTGGTACTGCAACCTTCTGTCTTTTTCTCTACGGCTCAAGAATTTTTGTATTTCTGATCTGCTTAAAAGAATACCTACAAACACTTATGTATAAAAATATAAAGATATGTCTTTCTTGTCGGTGCCGGTGAACGAATGAGGGTGAATGAGGACGGGGGAACTTACAGGAATTGATCAAGTCATTTTCCCGGATCCGATTGCCAGTTCACCCCCCCCCGATCCCAATTTCGGGTTAATTTATTTAAATATTATATATATATATATATATATATATATATATATATATATATATATATATATATAGTCTTTAAAGCTTCTGTAAGCCTATGAAAAACATATCCTTCGTTGGAAAACTTTTTTTCCAAAAAATCAATTAATTTTCTTCCTCGTTGAATCGTTTTATTTACATGAACAAACAATAGTACTAATGTTCTTAAAATGGATCATCAGTTGTTTACCATGAAACCCTATTTCGATGATTTAAAAACAAAACGGTATATTTAATCCTGACTTCCTAGCAATGTTGATCAAACCCCACCTCCTTTAAAACACATGGACAAAAAATATTTTTGATACTGGATATAGTTTTTTTTTTCCTCTAGATAAATTAGGCTAACACATTCATGTCATTAAAAAAAGTATTTTTTACTTGTCTCCAAAAATTAATGTACATGTTATTAACAAACTACTGTTTTTATATAGTGTTAGGTTGAATCTATTATACTATATATATATATATATATATATATATATATATATATATATATATATATTCGAGTTGTGTGTGTACATACAAATAAAAATTTGGAATTAAAATTGCCAATGCAAACAATTTATAAAGAGATGCATGAGGTTTATAAAAGTAATCTTGTTATCGTTCAGTACATCTGGGAACGATAACTGCTACTAGGAAGTGTTTCACACCATGCGGCATAATGTTTGTAAAAAATGTGCATAGATTGAATATTATTTGTACTTCAGATAGAAAAGGGCATTCTTATGTTGCCAAGTAACACTTATGGGAAGATAACTTGAATTTGATTCAAAGGAGATAATTTAATAATAGTGAATTTGGTTCAAGGGAGATAATTTCCACATTTAGAGCTTACAAATGGATTAAGGAAAATACATATTATATACTTATTTCTACTTATATATAAAAGGCACTTTGTGTGTATATGAGTTCCCTATGGACTCTGAAACGGCTGGACTGATGTTTCTTTTAAATTTCACACAAATATACTTTTGTGTCTGGAAGTGTTCTTAGATATGTTTTGTATTAAAATGTTAATCCGATTAAGGAAGGAACAGTCCGATTTCAAACAAAATGAAAATATTATGAAGTCTAATATCACAAGTGCATTTGAGAAATTTTATCACAGCACAAGCAGAAGGATTGAGCATATAGAATTAACAGTAGGCTCTTTGAAAAGACGGGCGAATGTTTCTGTTTAGAGCACAATTGAACTGCAAGACATGACTTTTGAATTTAAAACTTTAATTCAAGCCATTATATAAAAATGTTTGCGAAATTAAAATTTTATTATCACGTAAAGCTGTGTAAAAAGTACATTTATATGAACCTCATCTTCAGTACAATATTTATCATTGATTATGGTTCAATAATTTCCAATAGAAAGTACATAAAATCACCATTGCAAACTAATAACCGGTATAAATTCGCGTTCGACTGACTGATAATATATTAGTGATGTTTCACTCAAAGAGGTTAAAGTTACGTGTAGCATTTATCTGTATACCTCTATAGCATCGAGTTTTTTTCTTAAAAATGTATGCAATGATAGCCTTGCCATACAACTAAAACGTAGCTTCTCAACAGTGCAATGTGGACTACAATATATTATAGACTAAGCCACTATGGGAAGGCATGTAAAGTTTCCTCTAGGTGCACCGCAGTGGGTCCCTAACTAGAGAACGCAATCAATCAATTTGATTGAAAAATGTGTAATTTCACCGATTTTGATGACAATCAAAGTATCGTGTGAAACATTGGTTGATCCGCATTCAATCCCGGGCAACGTTGAGTCTCCATGCTAGTGAATATATAGCAAAAATATGATGTAATAATTGAATTGAAATGTTCTTGTGGAATAAAACTAAATTAAGAAGAATCTGATAACGTGTCTTCATGTCGAATAGCGAGTTCTTTTGTTTAGAAAACTTATTGCATTTTCATTTTCGAAATAAATGTGAACTCATTCTTCTAAACAAAATCCATATTTTATTCCTTTTTATATGGCTATTGTTTTCCTTTTCATCTGACGATATATTCTATGAATAATAAACATTGTCAGAAAAAAAAACCCTATTAGAGATCTTGATGCATGTAAGACATAAATATAACAAATAACATATATGATAACATTTATTCCTTATATACAGAGGGAGGCAACAGAGGAAACATCCTATATTCTAATATAAATATTATACACACACACCCGCACACG
This sequence comes from Euprymna scolopes, assembly GCF_053919585.1. Classification (NCBI taxonomy): domain Eukaryota; kingdom Metazoa; phylum Mollusca; class Cephalopoda; order Sepiida; family Sepiolidae; genus Euprymna; species Euprymna scolopes. The sequence continues at coordinate 51,771,753 of NC_136490.1, read as the reverse complement.
TGTGTATACATCTTTCTATACGTATTCATGGGACTTCCGTTCTCATCTAAAGTGTGATTGTCACAACGTTTCGGTCGATGTAACCTCCGACCTTCTTCATGTGTAACATTTTCGAATTACTTAGGATCTCTATCTAGTCTTGGCTGACAGAACAAGAGCATGCTACCCATGTGAAGTAAATAAAGGGTTCCGCTCGAAATTCCGTCCAAATTCCCGAGTTCGACAAGATACACCTGAAGAAGTTCGGAGGTTACATCGACCTAAACGTTGTGAACAATCACACTCAAATTGAGAACAGTAGTCTGATGAACAATAATACAAATGACCAATCCTCATTTAAAAAATTCAGAAACATCTTTATATATATATATATATATATATATATATATATCCTTCTCACATGCACACATATAGTTTTTTACCACGAACAGAACAGTTTTTACCACTTTCATTCCTTTCTTTATCTTTACAAAGATGCTAATCAAGAAATAATCATACTAATGATTATTTCTTGATTCCTTACTCCAATTCTCTTGATGGAAATCGTTCGAGACAAGATATAAAGTCACTTGATGTAAGGAGCTAACAAAAGGCGTAAGACAGAAAACGCCTATTTACCTGAGTCTTCGAAATACAAAGGCTGTAGATGGAAGGAAACAGTGAGCAGGAAGGGATTTCCACAACTTTGCAGTCCTTGAAAAAAGCTACTGAAATAGGATGCTGTATAACAATGAGGCATTAAAACAGCAAGTTGATGGAGAACTATAGACCAACAAGTCAAAGGAACGGGAACAAAGGAAGAAGATAATTCTGCAGTACATATGCTATTTTAGTATTTGTAGAAAAGACTGAGACTAGCAATATTTGTAAGAGAGAGGTTGCAATGAGGAAGAAAGTTTAGGGCGAATAAAATTACTGATGTTTCTGCAATTTATCAAGTGCAATTCAAATGAGACACAGGTTCACCAGCAAGAATATAACCACAGTATTCCATAGAAATATAACCACGGTATTCTATACAAATATAACCACAGTACCCCATAGAAATATAACCACAGTACCCCCATACAAATATAACCACAGTACTCCATAGAAATATAACCACAGTACTCCATGCAAATATAACCACAGTACTCCATAGAAATATAACCACAGTACTCCATAGAAATATAACCACAGTACTCCATAGAAATATAACCACAGTACTCCATAGAAATATAACCACAGTACTCCATAGAAATATAACCACAGTACTCCATACAAATATAACCACAGTACACCATAGAAATATAACCACAGTACTCCATAGAAATATAACCACAGTACTCCATAGAAATATAACCACAGTACTCCATAGAAATATAACCACAGTACTCCATAGAAATATAACCACAGTACTCCATAGAAATATAACCACAGTACTCCATACAAATATAACCACAGTACCCCATACAAATATAACCACAGTACTCCATAGAAATATAACCACAGTACTCCATGCAAATATAACCACAGTACTCCATGCAAATATAACCACAGTACTCCATGCAAATATAACCACAATATTCCATAAAAATATAACCACAGTATTCCGTTCAAATGTAATCACAGTATTCCGTTCAAATGTAACCACAGTATTCCATGCAAATGTAACCACAGTATTCCATGCAAATGTAACCACAGTATTCCATTCAAATGTAACCACGGTACTCCATAAAAATATAACCACGGTACTCCATAAAAATATAACCACCGTATTCCATAAAAGTATAACCACCGTATTCCATAAAAGTATAACCACCGTATTCCATAAAAATATAACCACAGTATTCCATACATAGGGCTATTCCATTTTATGGTGGTGGGGGGGGTCATATAGCATTGTCACCAGATAGAGAAAAATGTTGGAGCAAGAACAAACCATTGTTTTAAGCCCCTTGTGATGGGAAATGGATCTGATACTCCAGTGTGGTGTTGTACTCGGCCTATCATTTCAACGTGAAGGCATCGATTCAGAGGACACAGTTAAGTTGAGCTTATCTTCTCCACTCGATACATTAATCGTACTTGAAGAATTTAATACTCGAGTGGGGAAGGACTCAACAACATGGAACCTTTTGTTTATTTATTTATTTATATACATATATACAGTATTTTGAAGACAAAGGAAACAGCATGCCAAAAGATAGACTCAAATTGAAACAGATTTTATAATGAAGATAAAAAAGGAATATCTGTCTTACGCACCAATAAAATGCTAGTTTTATTTTGATGTTTTTAACTGCTCCCCCACCACTATTTTTGCTAATGAGTAGACTTTGTCATTAAAGGACAAAACTTTTGTCAAATTATTGTCAATATTTTTTGTCAATTTACAAACGATCGTACAATCTAGTGGATTTTATTTTTGTTTTCCTTTTGAAACTGATTTTTAATTCAAAATTATGAATCGTTTGACTCAATATAAATATAGCTCTGGGATATCTATACCTATTGAGCTTATTATACATCTACATTACAACGAGCACTGTTTTCTTTAAATAGTATTAATACATTTACTAGTACATTAAAATAAACTGTGCTCTTTAGACTCTAGGTCTAATTTCTTCAAAATATATATATATATTATTCTGTTAATCCAAAATTTATATTTCTCAAACTGAATCCAGTTTTTTTATGTGCAACAAAAATAGCTCAGTTTCAAAATAAAACAGTTCTTACTATATATATTATCATATTTAATCCATTTAAAATTACCTCAAGATCATTTTATTTTGAACACAGTATTTATTTGAAATATCAAAATGTAGCTATTGCTAGAATATTTTAATATTTAATACAAATAGATAGGTCTAATAAATATATTTTTAATTACTATAAATACTAATACATTTTATATAAATTTAATTTACTAAGTTTAAAACAAGTCACTTGTTCCAGTAACTGATACATTCGTTATAATCTGGTAAATTGATACTTACCACCCTTTTGATTGTAACTTAGTTTTCTAGCATATGGAAGCAATTTTAAGGCAGTTATCTCCCTTGTCTACTGACATGATAAAATGAGATGAGATATCCATTGCACATATAGCCTATTTTGCTTTTTAATCTTTATTACAGCCATGTTTCTCGAATCTTCTGACTGCAGTTTTTGGAATATTTCTTAATTGGTCCCCCGACAAAGGAGAGATTGGGCCTAGTAATTCACTCCTGGTCCTCTGTTCTTACTTTTCTCAATAACCACGCCTTGGATTTTTTTTAAATTTTTCAAAAACATTAGTGATGATAAAAGTAAATTTTTGCAAGAACAGATTTTCCAGGATAACTCCGGTTGTCCCTCACCTAGAAGGAATTACAGAGATAAAATTGACCTCAAATCGTTCACTCGTGGAGGAGGACCCTGCATGATCGACTTGTTTATATATCATCTATATATTAATACGATAACGTGTGTTCTTTTGTCTCGCGCTTACATCCGGGTCGTTTAATTATGTTCTTCTATTTCTTGTCATAAATAATTTTACCAACAATTCTTCATAAGTTTTGGTTTCGATTTTGACTATAGTTGATGGCACTTAAGTCATCTATTTTTTTTATAAATATTTTTATCAAGAATTCTTCATAGGTTTTGGTTTCAGTTTCGATTGTGGCTGAAGAAACTCAAGTTATATATATATTTATTGATTTCATAAGTTTTTATTTCGGTTTCGATTCAAGCTAATGCACCCAAGTCATATGGATATATCTTTTTTATTTTTGAAATCGCAACTTTATAACATATTAAAATCGATAGAACATTAACTCTATAATAATATATACTAAATCTGCAAGAATTAAAATTTATTTAAGCGTACTGTACGACCAGGCTTTACCGGGCATTCCTGCTAGCTTAGATAAATACTTTTGTAGTTTTAACAAAAAAGCTACAACAATATTAGAATGTCAATATCAATATATTACATACGAATGAGTTTTCTGTGGAATTTCCACAGGTCCTGCTAATATCTATTATGATAATAATAAAAAAAGAGCTATATAAATTTCCACAAAGGGCTTTCACCATCTTTTTACCCCATATCACCTAACCTTGCTCAGCACTTGCATTCTAAATTTCATAATGATCGATTAGTTTAGGGATGAGTTCTGTTATATTAATATATAAATACGTGCGCATGCTTAATATTTTATATATATATAGTGATAACTCAAACGGATTCATATGTTGCAAGAAATCTCTCTCTTGTTGGACTAAATATAAAGGTAGTGTTTCAATTGTAAAAAGGTTACCGATTATGACAAAAGGCACTTGAATTATTATTATCATTTCTCTTCTTTTTCTCGTAATTATCATCATTATTACCTAACTATTTCTCATACTGGTTATCATCAATGATTAGCCATAATATCTGGTAGTGTTTCCTGGAGTCTAAATGGCAGCAAGTTTCCTCAGATGTCCAGAAATCTCCACCTCTTTTAATTTCTATTGCAAATGATCTTGCATTATCGAAACAGCCGTGTTCCTATTTACAATGCCTCTCCACGGGACAGAGTTAGACACCAGGGTCGTTTTTTAACGTGGAGAAAAGGAACAAAAATAAAAATTGTCTCAGTCGGGAAGGATTTCTCCTCCACTGACAGAGAACAAGAAATTGAAGTGCAGCATCTGAAGGACAGATACTACACTGTGATCTTGTCCCAAAGGCCAAGAAACAGCCGTGTTAATACTACGTTTCTGAATTTAACACGATATGGGAACCGTTAATTTCAAATGATAGATAATCTATACAGTGCACATTAAATAAATATATACATACAGATATATATATATATAATTATTTTTACTATAATAATTAAGTACCTACAGACACTAGTGTTTCATCCTTTCGGGAATCTTCAATGCAGGCTGTCAGGATTAGCACCAGTCAACAGATTCAAACTCGGCAACACGAGCCATCTCTAGCAAAGACCGATCTATATATAGAGAGAGACAGTAATAATTAGTAATAAAATAGTGCTATTTACAACTAGAAATAAAGTAGGTATATGGCTCTCAATATTTGTACTAGAACTGTCCGCAAGGTCCCATGGCGCAGTGGTTAGAGTACTTAGAAAAATCAATTATGAAAGTGATATTCTCCTGAAAGTTGAAGGTTCGAGTCTGTATTTGTGAATTACTTGAGACTTCTATTCAGTCCGTTTACAAATTACTTGGGACCTCTATTCAGTCATACTACCCCTGTGTAGTAAATAAAGTGTTCCGTTTGAAATTCTGTCCAAATTCCTGAGTTCGACAAGATACACTTGAAGAAGGTCATAAGTTACATGGACCGAAACATTCAAGTTGAGAACAGTAGTCCAATGAATCCAAAAAATAATATGAATATCTGTGTTGATTTCTTGCTAGCAACAACCATTGGTCTTCTCTGTGATTTGGGTAGCAATTTGGGTACTCAAGATCTCTGCATCACTGAACATTTCCAGTGGAAATCTGGTTTATTCTTTCTATCCTTGACACTTTATTATTATTTCCTCTTTTTTTTTATTTCTTTTATTCTTCTTTTTCAATCTCTTATCAGTCAATTTTGCCTTTTTCGTTTGTCTGCTTTCTCTTACACCTGATTTCCTCTTTTCCCATCATTTTTCGTTTCATCATCTTCATCATCCTTTTACGTTTTCCTTGCTATTTTTTTTATTTCAATCTCTCCCCAATTTGTTCTAATTCTTTAAATTTGCCTTTTTTCTTTCGTTCTTTCCTTCCTTCTCCAGCATTTCTAAATTTTCTTCATCTTCTACCTTTCCTTCGACTTTGACCCTTTTTAGTCGCATGCAAGCGACTCTATAAGTCTATCGGTCTGTCCGGAACACTTTTGTGCTTGGCCTTTTCGGTTAAGATCAAAGGCCTGTTGTTAATAAATGCTGTTCTTAGCTTTTTAAGCTTTTCTTGGCCTTTTGGCCAATATCAAAGTGTAGTATCTGTTCCGGCAAATACTGCAAGCAAAGACCATATGTGGGGGCGACCCCACATATAAGACCTTGGTCAATGTAGGGGCAACCCTTCATGCCAACTGTCACTATCCAGCTCCAATACTCCCCAGGGAGTTGGTCCCCATTTCCCCTTCGCTCCTCACATTAAAAATCGGCCTTGTGCCTAATTTGCTCGGTGGGGAGCAAATAAATACCGACCCCACATATAAGACTTTGGTCAATGTAGGGGCAACCCTTCATACCAATTGTCACTATCCAGCTCTCCTACTCCCCGGGGAGTTGGTCCCCATTTCCCCTACACTCCTCACATTAAAAATCGGCCTTGTGCCTAATTTGCTCGGTGGGGAGCAAATAAATACCCTATTCTTGGCCTTTGGCCAAGATCAAAGTGTAGTATCTGTCCGGCAGATACTGCAAGCAAAGACCATATGTGGGGGAAACCCCACATATAAGACCTTGGTCAATATAGGGGCAACCCTTCATACCAATTGTCACTATCCAGCTCCCCTACTCCCCGGGGAGTTGATCCCCATTTCTCCTTCACTCCTCACATTAAAAATCTGCATTGTGACTAATTTTCTCGGTGGGGGAGTAAATAAATACCTTTTTCTTGGCCTTTTGGCCAAGATCAAAGTGTAGTAGCTGTTCTTACTACATGCTGTACTTATGTTTGTAACTTTGTGATATAAAGTGGGGGATCACTTTTCTGTATTAATTTAATGTAAAATGATCACCCACTTTACAACCAGTCAGTCTCAAAGCCATTCAAGTCATTCTCCAGATCATTCAAGTTGTTTTTGAAGGATTCCAGTTATTTCTTAAGCATTCAAGTCATTCATTTTTAATTTATTTGTCATTCCAGCCTATTTTTCGGTCATTTTAGTTTATCTTTAAGAATTTCATGTCAATCCTACATTCACGCATTCATTTATTACAGGAGAGCACGCGACTAATGGCTATCGGCCTTGTTTCTCCTAAGCTCATTCTTTTTCCATCAATTATTCTTATTTCATCTATATTCTTCTTCATACATCTTTCATTTTCTGCAATCTTCTTCATCTTTTTCCATCTTCGTCGTCATCTTCCCGCTTTCTTCCTCTTATTCTATCTTTGTCTTCTATTTCATCTTTCTTCTTCCATCTTTGTCGTCTTCTTTCTTCATTTTCTTTTTCTATCTTCTTTGTTTCTTCAATCTTTATAGCTTTCTTACTCTTTTCTTCTGCCATCTTGTTTCCCCTCTTTATCTTCTTCCTTCTTCCCTAATTTGTTTTCGTCCCTTTTCCTTCTTTCTCATACCTTCTTCTCTTCCTTTATTCTTTCTGTCTCCCTGTTCTCATCTCTTCTTATTTCCCTTTAATAGTAAATGATTGCATCTTCCTTAAAACTCTGGCCAATTGACAGTAAAAACGCACACACACACAATTGAATACACAAACAAAAAATTTAAAGAAAAAATAAAACAAAATTGCTCAAGGTTTTGTTCAACTCTATAATTTAATTTAATGTATTTTTTTCTGAATTACATTATTTAGGGATTGCGTGGAAGCAGTTTGTTGAAGTTGAGTCAAGAAAGCTTGGTTCAACTTCATTAATTTGAACTTGTTTATTTATTTTCTATTTGATTGATTTTGCTAACTCTCTTTAAAATGGATCAAAGATTCATGGCAAAAAAAGAAAACAAAAATAAAAATAATTAAATAAATAAAATCTTTATTAAATCTTTTTTAAATATGTTTTTTCTCCCCATCTTTTTTTTCATTTGTTTTTTTTTTCCAGAAAAATAAGATTAAAGTTAACAAAAATCTCAGGTTTCAATGAAACCTATTTCTTTGATATCATGATATGTTAAGCTCAATTCTTGACTCAATTTCTGGTTCAAGCCTTCAACTCTTTCTTCTCCTTAAACTGATTCCTTTTACTTTCGCCCACAAAATATCATTATTTCAAATAAAAGAAAACATTGAAATAATAGTTCCTAATCAAATTTACTAAACAGACTTCACGATTCTCTTGTTCTTAACTGATTTACCCCCCCCCCCCTTCTTTCAATACACGGCTGCACAAACCATAAGGCATTTAGCAAATACTAGCAAATCTATACAGCATTGCCAAGACGTTAAAGCTTAAAGTGACGGAAAAAATACTTGGATCATTCGCTCGCTGCTGATGCAATCTTTTACCTATATAAAAGTCAGATGCATCTAAGATGGAGTACTGCTGCCATATCTGGAGAGGCGTTGCTGTGAGCACTCTCTATTGTTTGGATAAAGTTGAAAATTGACTTCGTAATCTAGTGGGGATGATCTTTTCATTATCTTACAACCCTTTTTTGTCACAGACGAGATGTTGTTAGTCTTTTTCTACTTTGTCTGGTCCAAGTTTTCTTAAAGGATTAGGTTTTTCATCAGTTTTCTTATGTTACCTATATATCTGTAAAAGTGAGAATCTATCTGTGTGAGGACATTTCTCAACCTATATACTCAACGGATTTTTTATCTATAGACTTGAAATTTGGTACACAGACTATTCAGACGTGTGGAAAACTTTTTTAATCAGTTTTGCTCCGGAAAAAAGGGCTGGTAAAGAGTTAAAATTGAAAAATTGGTATGTCGGAGTTATCGGATATTTAACTGTTTGAAAACTGTTTCACGAATGCACATGCGCTGCTGTGAAACCTAAGTTTCTTTATGTTAAGAATAAGTAGGTTTGAAAACAGAATGTAAAGTCATGTCAAGCTGGTCTAATAGTTATCGTACTTGACTCGCTGTCTTTAGGTTTTGGTTTCGATCTCAGCTCGTGTATTTTCTTTTTATTCACAAGAAGTGAACTGTTTAAAAAAAAAACAACAAAATACTCGCATACAGATGTTTCCGTTTCTGTATGAATTAAGATATATAATGTCTATGCGTATTTTACGCGCTGGCAACGCCAGGCGGTCTACTAGTTATCTACTAGTTTGGGTAAAGAGTAAACAAGAAATAAGTCATCATTTTTTCATATTTAAAGTTTAGTCAATGCTAATTCTGGATTTTATTTATCAGCATTGTTTGACGAGTTTATAGTGAAGCAAGGGTTGATTAATCTCTAACCGTACCTCTTTTGAACTAGTATTAGTTGATATGATCATAGTGAAGCAAGGGTTGTTTTATTCCTAAACTCTCCTCTACTTCTGAACTGACTCTGCTTGATGGGGCTGTAATAAAGCAAGGTGTGCTTAATCCCCTCCCCTTTTTTTTATATTAATTTTTCATTCTAGCGTCAGGCAGGATTTCTATGGACAGAATTTGTCAGCAAAGTACTTGTTCCAAATCTTTTCATGAGTAATCAAGCTTAGTTCATTTTACTTGTAGGATGAAGAAGAGTTGTGGATTGTAGGGGGAAAATATTGTTGCGTAGATATCCACCGTTTAAGCATTGTTGAGTAGTAAGTCAAAAGGAGTTACCATAGTTTCATTATAAGGACGATCTTCTTCATTTAATTACAAAAATAGCGACTTTCCTCAGATCCAATATTTACAAATCTTTAAAGGTGAATAACATCTATAAAATATTTATTTTTAACACAAATAGCTCACAAATGGTTATAGTAAAATAAACTGTTTTTGATTAATTTCCCAAATGTATTTCTTTTTTTTTTAAACCTTATTTCGATAATAGCTATGGTTTCCGTAGAAATAAATTCTGTTGCACACAGAAGGGAGGGCAGAGGTGGAAAAACAATGGTACCATGGTAATGCTTACCAGCTATATCATGGTTATTTTCACCTCCAAAATAAACAAGTTGTTGTCAAATTCTGTCCACTAAGCATCCCAGTGCTGTCTCAACTGGCACTGATTAACTCTTATCCTCGAGTGGCTTTTTGGCCTTGATCAGTGGTGACTGCCTAGTATATATATATATATATACGATCCTCCTCCTCCTCCTCATCATCATCACTTTAACAACCATTTTACATGTTGGCATGTGTTCAACGGCTTTAAGAAATTCTCTTAACTATACCTGTTGCTTTAACTGATCTACATCTACTGTCCCAAGCACCCTCATCCATCCTTTCAACATGGACATACCATCGCAGTCTCCTCTTCTGCACACACCTCCCTATACTGTCCTTGGCTCCCAAAATCGACAGAGATTAAATCATTCCTGTAATGATCCGGTCTGTTGATTTTGCAGTGGGAGTCTTGTTCTGTGCAGTTCTGAGATAACAACCATTCCAGGTTTTGGCTTCTCTCTTTGATAAGGGCTTAGTTTATTACTAATCATCTGAGACGCCATTACGGGGGAGTACCGAAGAGATTACCCAGGCACTTTTTGCAGGTCAGATTGACCCTCCTCAGGGGTGCTTACTTTTCAATCCCACTTTCCAACCCTGAAGTTGTTGCAGTGGGAGAGAAGTAAAAACCCTAACCCTATACTGTGCAGATTTAATCTATCCCTGAACTCACATTACACATCCATCATGTGATTCTTCTCATATCATTTTTTTCCAAGCAACACATGTCCTCAAGTTCCACTTCTACACATCAGTAATGATGATGGATATTTTCTGAGAGACTGTCTCTTTAAAAGAATTAAGTTATCCAACAGAGCACCAAGATACTAACATTACCTTTAGTTGAAAATCGATGAACGAACATGATTTATTTTCTTTTCTATTTCAGCTTCCAGTTTTCTCTTAATTCCATCTGCTGCGTCTTCTAAACTGTTTCAGTCAGCCATGGTAGATATCAAAGTAGTCTGATCGACCGATTCTACTGTTAATGGAATATATCTATAGATATAAGTTAAGCACAAGCATATGTGAAGAAGAGAGCCAATAGAACTATGAACAATATTGGGTACGCATCTATGCTGGTTGTTCGTTTTGTAGCTCTGATGCCGATCACAAATTTGACCAAAATAAAAATATACTAAAATGAAAAGTATTCACGATGCTCGAAGACGTGTGCATACTCACCTGTCCGATTAAATCACCTGGAAGAACATAGGTTGTATTGTCCAAAGGTCGTATTTTGAAATTTAACTACAAATTGCTTATGACTCCAGAAGATCAATAAATCAGTGTATATTTTTAAAATATAATCATCAATGGACACGTGTTTTGTCAGCATACGACTCATCAGTGTTGCTGAACCTAGCCAGATTTGAAAACAGGACTGTAGAGTTGAGGCTTGAAGTTTTACTTCTACACCAATTCTGGCTAATATTAATTTTATTGCGTTTTTTTTTTTTTTTTTGCAGATATTTATTTGGTTATTTTGCCTGCGGTATTTTGAACCGAAAGCACTAATTGTTAATGATGCCTCCCCAAAATTGCAAGCAATATATATACATTTGATTATAAAGATATATACGTATAATATATATGAATTATTTTTACAATTGGCCCAATTAAGCTCGATGAAAATGCCTTTACAATTGCAGAGCACACTCGCTTGGCTGAAAACATATCAATAATTTCCCCGACTCTTTATCCGTGCCTAAACCTAAATATAGATTCCAAGATCAAAGCTTCTTCCTTAGAACTGCACACCCGTGGAAGTCTCTTCCATTTACCTGCTTTCCAGCTGACTACAATATGGTCATCTTCAAGTTCAATGTAAACAAGTTCTTGATGAGCCGTTCCCCTTAAGTAATCCAATTTTACCAAATTTACACTTCTAACGATTACTATATTGGCCTTTTCACCACTGTACACTCTTTAACCCTTATCCTCGAATGGTCTCTGGGCTTTGGTAAGTGGGGACTAGCGTTCGTGCTTGTCTGTACAGCCTACAACAGTGGACCGATCATGATTAAACCTGGCATAATGATGGTCCCGACCTAAGAATAGTGCACACCATTTTCCAAGGAAAAAGTCAAGGTCATAGCTTATGTATTATGTTGGTGCAAAAATGTCGATTTTTGACGTTCAACTATATATAAAAATTATTTGCACCTACCAAATATATATAATCGCTTACAGCCCATACCACTAGACCGATTATGACCAAACCTTACATGAGGATGGTCTCCGACCTAAGGGTGGGGCACACTGTTTTTTAAGGTTAATGTCAAATGTTAAGGTCGCGACTTTGCTAGTATATATATATATATATATATATATATATATATATATACAAAGGGAGTTAAATTATGCAAACTATAACTGACGTAATTTATTATACATCAACAAGAAATATAAGATAAAGGTCATTATTTCCTTATTCTTTGGTTTTTTAAAAGGGCGAGCAAAATAATGTATTGACGAAAAAAAGCCTAACTTTTTACCCTGTATAAATCAAAGAAATAAATAATTTTTATATATGCATGGAATTGCGTAAATCATAATTTGCATAATTTTAGCTCCTGTATTGATGCTCTATCTAAAATGTTGAATAATTTTATCAGGATTGTGTTAATTGATAAATATTACTATTTAGGTTTACATTTTAAAATTACATTTTTCTTAAACTGATATATGCCTATATTTTACAGAAGATCAGTCTTTTTCAGTAGGCTATGTGTCTAGTTATAAATCTATAGTTCATATGAAGTGTCTATCAATGCCAGCTATTTGTGAAAAGTTATCTTATGTAAAGGATAGGAGTGTACAGAAATATATGTGAAATAAGGAAAGAAAATATTTTTTCTTCTTTGCCTGCACTTGAAGCGTTGTGTGTAAGTTGAAAATTGAAAATAATTACGTATATAAATGGATACGTTCTGAAAGCTAAAACAGCAACACTCTTTTTATATAAAAAATTTTCAATTAGCATACAACGTTTCAAGTGCAGGTAAATAAGGAAAAAGTATTTTCTTTCCTTATTTCGATTTTGCGCGGCTAGCGCGACACCCCTGCTGATGACTGCTTTTTATTTTTTTTATTTTTGAGCCATTACCAAGACCCACGGACTACTAACAACACTCTCGCACGCAGAAGTCCATCACGCGGTCAAGAAAAAGAAAAAAAAAAACAGGCTCTTCACTGATAAGGATTTGTAGCATCGAAATATATCTGATATAAGCAAATGAATTTTTTTATTTAAATTTAAAAAAATGTGCTGTCTTTAGCTTTCAAAATGTATCCATTTATATGCGTGATTATTTTCCAAATTATATATATATATATGTATATATATATATATATATATTAGCGGTCGCAAAATACGTTTAAATATTCTTTTAAAAATTATCATTTCTCATATATTGTAATAGTCAGTTCTCTATGCATTATTTCTTGACATTGTACTCAATATATCGCTTAATTAGAAAAGTAAAGAAACAAAATTATGCCTTGGGTCCCATCAGCCAGAATCGAAACCTAAAGCAATATATTAAAGCAAAAAATGGAGACAGACAGACGTAATGAGTTTTATAAATAATTACAATGAATTAATATGCCGTATTGCTACTTTCACTGTATTTATGTCTTTCAAATCGCCCAATAACCTTTCTTATAGCACATTATATATATATATATATATATATATATAAATTTCTGGAACGATATATCACATCCAGCAATGTTCAAAGAGACAAAGATAAGATTTTCAAATAATAATTCAATCGCAGCATGCACTTTCTGCCCTCTTCCCAGAAAAATGTAAAAATAATGTGTGTGTGTGTATATATACATATATATATATATATATATATATATATGCTATATATATTATTTTTAAAATGTAATTATCCACTGACACGTGTTTCGTCGTCTACAACTCATCAGAGTGGCTCTGATGAGTCGTAGACGACGAAACACGTGTCAGTGAATAATTACATTTTAAAAATAATATATACACCGCCCCCCATGTGGGGGTACCAAATTGGTTCAAAAGGGAAAATTATTCCCAACTCGCATTTAGGTAAAAATACACTTTTGTAAATAATTGAATTCATTCAAAACATATCGCTAAAACCAAAACAAAACAACATATATATATATATATATATATATATATATATATATATATATATATATATATATAAAATAAAAATAAAATCCGATCCCGCATTTTGCTAATTCCAACCCTCTGATGAGAAGGAAAGTATTTCTTCGAAACTCCGCGGATTAAGGACGATCCACTTATCAAGTGCTTCTGTTATATAGAGAGTTTCTTATTAGTATTATTGTTCTTTGTTAAAAGTGATTCTTAGAGAGTCTTAGAGAGAGATGTTTTATTAGAGAGTGTTCGTGTTATAAAGATTCATATTTATATATGTTAAAATGTTCATACTTAGATGTGTAGAGAAGCTCTTTGAGTGAGGAGATAGTGTTGAGACATTGTGTAGACAGTCTTAGTGTTCATATTGTGTATGTAAGATGTGCATGTAAAGACATTTTAAACCACATGATATACAAGACATATAATAACAATTTTCACTTTACCTTTTGGTAGAATTACAACACAAAGACGACGTTTATAAAAACACATGATGGGTTTATTTTTTCTCACGACTGGCATGTCTTCTTTCACGTGTTCTGGACATGCGTGTCCAAAACTTTTTCCTTTGTTTACAAAAGGAATTTTAACCTACATTCCCAGTAACCTATTTTTCCAATATGTTAAAAACATGTTTATTAAATTATCTTGTATAGTTGCATTCCTCAATTGAATATTTCATAACAGAATTGACAACGCACATTCTTTTCTTGAAACTATTTATCTCTAAGCTAAACAATGGTTTGTTTTACATTCCATTTTCTAATTCTCTCTCGCAATCTATTTCTAAACCTAATTTACGAGGTTCGAATTTCGTCTATTCTATTTCATTTTCATTTTAACTAAATCTCTCTATTTTTATACTTACATGAAAAGGGGACAGCCCTTATCATGTAACACTTCCTTTTCAGATTAAATATGTTTTTAACTCTTTTTCAAAGTGTTTTTTAACATGTTTTAACTTTTTGCTCGTATATATATATATATATATATATATATATATATATAAACCTATATATATATATTCATAAACTGATTGAAACAAAAAGTTATCAAAAAACGATACTATCTCTAGCTTATAAATAAAATTGTTAGATAAATACAAACACCTACTTGTCATTCATGAATTTATATGATTCCGTTTCTGGGAAGAGGGCAGAAAGTGCATGCTGGGATTGAATTATTATTTGAAAATCTTATCTTTGTCTCTTTGAACATTGCTCGATGTGATATATCGCTCCAGACGCCTTTGATATGTAAAAAGTTGAAGAAAATGAATCGGAAAATTATTAGAGATAAAATGGTTTGTTTATTTTAGCTAATATGTAGTAGTCTCTTTTATCCTTAATACTAGAGAAATACCCTTCCCAGGACAGGCTAAATGAATTGCTTAGGCACAAGTTTTGCACCACTTTTATTATCTCTATACACAGATTCAAATTGACTTAGTAATGCTACTAAACCTTATGTCTGGAATCCTTATTCCGATTTTGATAAACGTCAATTATATGATTTTGACTTTAGAAAATTAGAATAAAAATGTAGGCGCAGGCTTAATAAATCGTATAAAGAAATTAAAATTCAAGAACCCCTGATTAATTGGTCTCTGTTTATTATTTATCAAATTCAACATAAATTGATATTCACTAAATGCAAGTTTTTTAAGCATTTGAAAGGGGTTTAAGGGGCATAGTATGAATACAGAATCTTATTTAAAAATTAAAATATTATAGATTTGCATGGAGTTTGATCAGTAGTCATTAGACACCAATTAAGCAAAATTCCTTAAATTTTTTTTCTTTTTTAGGTCACTTCAGCGTTAGACATTCTCTAGAATCAGAACTATCGACCGGATTTTAACGAAAATTGTAATAAAGACATAAATTTAAGTAACCTTATATCTTGTTGATAATTTTTGTAAAAAAAAACTGTTCTGCCTGGGGAATTAATTTTACCTGGTCTGGGACGTTTATCTAGTGTTTGTGTATGTATGTATGTATGTATGTATATATATATATATATATATATATATATAGTGAATAAATGATAAAAAAATATATTCCAAAATTCATGATGTTGACCATCATATTATTTATTCCTTTAATTCAGTTGACATTTACAATTCATAACAGTATCTGTTTCGTAGCACAAAATCAATCACTTAATTATTACATCAATCAGTGAATCTAAGAAATAGCAAATATATGTATGATAAATTTTCAGAATTAAAGAAAAGATTAATAAAAAGCTATTCAAAGAGATGAATTATAAATATAGAGAAGTATATTTATAGCATAACAACCTTATCCAGACTTAAAAAAGCTCAATATCACTGATAGAACCTAATATAAGGAAAAGAAATATATAGATAAAAATCTAATTTTGCTAACGTTTTTTCCTCCGAGAAGAGCCTGCCTTTTTAAACCCCATAAAATAAGGATTTTTTTTCATTTTTTTCTCGTATTTCTTGTTTTGAATATAATATTGTGAGTTTAATTGTACAATATATTGACGTCTATTATTTATATATAAGTATTTTTAAGTTACGTGGTCATCGGTGTCGAATACTCCCGTTTGAGGGATGGCATTCGAACCTCGTCCCAAAATCATCTTTGACTTTGTAAAATGTAAACTGTCTGATAATATTCAACGACAAACAGAATATTGCCTTATGCTAAGATTTGCTATTTATTTTTAATTCCTTTAAAAGGGCTCACCCATTTCGTAAAGAGGTCCTGGATATGACCTAAAACTATAACCGATGGTGAGGGCCCCAGCTTGCAGGCCTTAGGGAGTGTGGAGCCACCCTTTAATTGCCATTGCTCCCAGGTCCACTCTGACCCGGAGTGGTAGCACCTGTTAGGGTCCCAACTATGGGTTAAATAGATTATGACTTAAAAAACAAATATACTATATTAAAAAAATCGTTCTTCAAAATCACCAGATTCGGCATTAAATAACCTGAAAAGGGTTGATATGCCGTAAAACAAAACAATCAACCAACCATTTCGTAAAGAGACGTTTACTATATATATATATATATATATATATAATGTCATCCACATACAGTACTGTTTCGCTGTTTCACAGCTCATCAGTGCGGCTAGACAAGCAACTACCTCAGGCCAAGATCGAAACCCGATCGTCCAAACGACAGTCGGAGTTTTTAACCATTGCGCTATGTGGCTGCTGCAATGCGGAAAGTGAATTAACAATGTTTTGACATTGCCCAAATACCTAAGCTCAGTTTGTTTACACAAAGACCATCGTTTCATACGCTGATGGTAATTTGTATATTGTATGTCACTACCAAAATGCTCAACTTAATATAGGGACATTATAGTCATCCACATACAGTACTGTTTCGCTGTTTAGAAACTTTATGAGCTTATCAAGCCAATAAAGGTTACAAATGAGGAATAAGGGAGCAATTTCTTCAGGCCATAGCATTTCGAAGCTAAATGCTTTTCGTCAAAAGTAAAGGTAAAAAGACTATAGCGAATTGGAAGACAATCAGATTAGAAATAGAAAAATTTTAGGGTTTGTATTACTGTATACATAGATTCGAAAAAGTTGTCAAAAAAACAAATATATAACAAATAAATATTATCAAAGGCAAGATAAGTTACTTTTCTACCAAGCTGGATATATTTTTCGTGATTTTAGTCAATGTAACATGTTTATTCAGCCCAAAAAACATACAGTGTTTACCGATGTATTGGAAAATTCAAGATGGCGCCCGACTCTCTTTTTAACACGGTAAGTTTGGGAAAAGGTGTTATAAATAATAAACTAGACAAAATACTATTAAACACCCACCGAATATATGTCAAACTATGTCACGGCAACATATATTGAGCGAGTTTCTAACAGTATTTTGTCTAGTGTTATATTTATAGCACCTTTTCCCATACTTACCGTGTTAACGAGAGAGTCGGGCGCCATTTTGAATTTTCCAATACATCGGTAAACAAAGTATGTTTTTTCGAGCTGATTAAACATGTTACATTAAATAAAAACACGAAAAATTATCCAGTTAGGTAGAAAGTAATTTATCTTGCATTTAATAACATTTATTTGTTATATATTTGTTTTTTGACAACTTTTTCGAATCTATGTGTACAGTGATACAAACCCAAATTTTATTTTAGATCTGAGTTGAAAAAATATAGGGGGTGATATAACGGGGATAAGAGAGAGAAGGGACAAAACAAAAAAGAATAATAAAAATATATGTATAAGCAAATGAAATACAAAAGCTTTTTTTTTTATTTATAAAAATATTTTTATTTTTTTTAAATATGAAGAATTTAATAAAAATTCCAAAAATCTGAGAATAAGGTTCTGATAAAAAATTAAAATTATAAAATATAAATAATGTAGGACGAATTAACTACAAAGAAGTATGAAGAAAATAAAAGAGTGAAAAAGAAAAATAAGAAAGTTAAAAAGTAAATCAGCTTCAATTCTTGAAAGGTAATCTATCAGTAATCAGTAATTAGGTGTACTCCAGGATAAAATGAGAAGAAAGTTAATATCCAGTAGACTTGCATGCAGACTAGGCTACACACACACACACACACACACACACACACACACATATATATATGTATGAATGAATGAACATGATGATTAATAAATGAAAATAAAGGCTAGCTAACCAGGTTATATTCCTTGCTCAACACGAAATCTAGTTAGCTAGCCTTTTCTTCCATTTTTTATTTCTTTAAAAATATGTTAATTGGTCTATATTTAGCCAGATTTGAATTTTATATCCCAATACGAATTTTCAAATATATATATATATATATATATATATATATATATATATATATATATATATATATAATCGGATATCATTTGCCATTTTGCGACTGCAGTCGACATGGAGTTCGGTAAACTCCATAATCTTTTCATATAGCTATTAATGTGTGTGCATTCCACATTTAAAAAAGAGAACTGACTTGACCTTCCACCCACATACAGCGCCATGGTAGTCCCAAATGATCGCCCATCTCGTATTGGTGAGGCTCGACGGTGCTTAACTTTTGTGATCTGATGAGAACCAGTGTGTCAATGTGATTCTGCAAGTGTATTTTTCCCACGTTTTTTTATTTTTTAAATCTCAATATTTAATCTTTTTTATGCCTTACCCATATTTTGAAATCAATAGACCTTTAAAAAGAATTGTGCATTGCCACAGCGGCTCCATGGAGTCAGATTAAGGTTTTTACACAACCACAAAAGCTTTCAAAAACAAAACGTAGAATTTCTGATAAAAAGAACAAAAAAAAAAAAAGGAAAAAAAATGTACATTGTTATTGTTTTCAATATTAATAGAGGAAAACAAGAAAACACTTCCATCAGCGTTAAAAAAATGATTTTAACATTCGATATTTGAGTTTGAATTTTAGATATATGTATTTCTTCTTTTCATGAAACGAAAATAAAAAAAAAGGTTCTTTTTTTTTTTAAATGCAGAGCACACTGTTCGGCTTATCATTGTTTTTATAGAATCCATAACGAAAAAAAACAGATGGCGATGTTGTATTGCTAAATAAATATGATCGGCTATTCGATATAAGTTATTGCTTTTCGTAACAATCGGGATCCAACGTGTTTACTTGAAGTGCCTAAAACGTAAGGCGTACATCCGTGATTTCTTGGAATTTGAAACATTTCTGTGCTTAGTATTTTATTCTTGAAATGGAAAACCTTTACTTATGAAAGGGTTCGTTTGCACCACAAGTGCCAAGAAACAGATGTGTTCTGCAGATTAACAAGAGAATGTCGGCAGCTTTCAAAACCCCACAAACCATCCCTGAAAATGGATGAAGCCACTTAAGATTCGTTTCCCTTTTAGATTGGTTGTTGACAGAAGTCCTTCTTGTCTTTAGTTCTACGGGAACTGCTTCTTATCGGCTTCGTTTACTTTTTTTTTATTATTATTACGTACTAACAAGGGTACCTAGCGTTGCCAAGGTGTAAGGATAAAATTGTAACACGATCAGTCCTGTTTTTATTGCCAGTCTGGTTAATTCTAAAATTGGAATGCAAGGGAAATAATTGAATTCACTTTCTCGTTTCTCATCAGAGCAAAGTTACTTCCCTTGGTTAAAAAAAAAAAAAAAAAAAAAACGCAGGACAGTTTTTTCTCCTTTGGGTTATAAGACGATTCTTTTATTCACAAATTCATTCACAAATGGACGGCTTTTGAATCCGGATTCATTTCGAATGTGTACTTCTACAGAATAACTTAATATAGGGTAAAAATCATATATAAACTTCCTGCTTGTGGTTGTCATGTTATGAATGTTTGTTCTGCTTCGGCAATCTTCTGGAACTGACTTCACTTCTATCTTGAAATAGAAGACTTACATAAAGCCTGTTGCCACGGTCATTGAAAAATGGTTGCATCATTCTACTGCTCCAGAAGCAATCCTTTACATGTATAAAAGACAAATAGGTCTTAAAATGGAGTACTATTGCCATATATGGGAAAGAGCCGCTCAGAGGATCTTATCCTGCTTTGACAGAGTTGAAAACCAGCTTAGAAATCAAATAGGTGATATCCTTTTCTCCTCCCTTCAACCTCTTTCCTACAGAAAAGATGTTGCAGTACTGTCTCTGCTCCGCTCTTATTTTCATTGCAAGTGCTCGATTTTAATGTATAAATATATATTTACGCATGCGTAGAAAAACACTTTAAGCTGACTTACGCCTTCTTAGTTTAAATTTCTAAAAAAAAACATTTGACCCCTTAGCAGTTATTTTTATCAGCTAAAGACCAAATCGAATTTTTTCCTTGGCCCCACATTCCTTATGTATCTTTAAATGTGTAGACCAAAAATTTACAGAGGTGTTAGGTAGAGACCGTTTCTCAAGCAGACAAGGTCACTTATAGATATGTAGAGAGAGAGAGAGAGAAAGAAAGAGATTTACTCTTTAGCAGGCGTGTCGTTTGTTTGAATAGTATCGTCGTCTTTGAAAGAATGACAAAAAAAAAAATGTACGAGACAAAAAGAATATCAGCAAAGGGAGGGTAAACGTTGATTGACAATCATCTGGATATACTGTCTCATTAAAACAACTAGTTCTGTTCCAGTAAGGGGATTTGGTCTATAAAAAATTGCTTCGTTTGGACTTAGAAATTTTCAATTGGATACACGTTGACTTGACGGTCTATAGGATTCTCATCTACCTATACCTACGTCCCCTCTTGTTTGGACTTAGAAATGTTCATTTGAATCCACGTTGACTTGACTTGGTCTAAAAGATTCTCATCTACCTATACCTACATCCCCTCTTGTTTGGACTTAGAAATTTTTAATTGAATACAATCTGAGATGCCTTGGTCTATAGGATTCTCATCTACCTATACCTACGTCCCCTCTTGTTTGGACTTAGAAATTTTCAATTGAATACACGTTGACTTGACTTGGTCTATAGGATTCTCATCTACCTATACCTACGTCCCCTCTTGTTTGGACTTAGAAATTTTCAATTGAATACACGTTGACTTGACTTGTTTGATAGAGATAATTTTGAAAGTCAGTTTATAAAAGCAGTCCCACACATACCAACATGTAAACCGGACGCTCAACCGATGATGGTGATGTGTTTCTGAATTTTTAAGATAAGGATTAGAACCTGTAGCATAGTAGATAAAGTGTTTGGTAAAATTAAGTTGTTAGTTGCTCTTCCAGGGTTTTAAGGTTCATTTCTCAGTGCAGGTGCCACTGAAAATACAATTGTGAAGTTACCTGTGACTTTAACAGCTGATGGGATGAGAGCCTGCTATCTTTTGTGAATTAAATAAAGGCTCGAAATTAGACGTGGATTCCCGAGTTCAGCCAAAAAAATAAATAAATACCGAGTTAGACAAGATACACCTGAAGATGATCGGAGATTACCACTACCGGAACACTGTGAAAATAACACTCAAAATAGGAACCGTATTCTGAATAATCCAAATAATACCGATGAAGAAGAAATGGCAATATTCTCTGAATAGACCATTATTCTTAGCTTTAGACAGTTTTTATAGCGTATGGTATTGTTAGAGATTTTCTCATATATATATATTTTTTTTTGGAATGATTCTTTAATATACATATATTTTTGAATTATTTTTTTTGTTATTCTTTATATTAGTTGCTGGAAGGATTAGAAAATATTGTCCCAATATGTTGGTAAGACTTGAGATTTATGAGGTGACATAGCATTTCCTGGTCTATATTTTCTACCGTTATTACGCCTTGTCGTAAAGAATTGTATGTTATTTTCCGTAGCAACAATAACTGTGATTATTGTCTATTTTTGTAGATGTCTTGCTCTCACTCTAAATTGGATGCACTAAATCAAACAAAACAAAAGTAGAAGCACATATTTTTCTTTTTTTATTAGTGCGTGTGTGTGTGGGGATGGCGTATGTGTGTATATAATATATATATATATATAACTTTTTTTATTAGTATATATACTTTTTATTTGTGCGTGTATGCATGTATATATATATATATATATATATATCTTTTTAATAGTGTACGTATATATATCTTTTTTATTAGTGTATATATATATATATATCTTTTTTATTAGTGTGTGTATGTATATATATATATATATATTTCTCTTGGTAAAGGGATGCTTTATATAATAAATAGAGCATTAATATAAGATAAAATAAAAATGACAAAAAAGAAATAATATATTATATTCTATAGCAGTTCTATGTTTTTGCTAGTTTTTTCCTCTGAAGAAAAAAGTGTACTTTTTCTAACCACAGGGAATAAGGAAAATACTTGATAATATTTCTTGCTTTGTAAATTTTTGTTCATAGGCGCTAATCAAATAAACCTACTGCATTCATGCAATAGTATTCAACCGCAAGTAGGGCCCTGGATATGACCTTAAACTATATCCAGTGTTGAGGCCCCAGCTTGCGGGCTTTGAGGAGTGTGGAACCACCCTTTAATTGGCATTGCTCCCAGGTCCACTTTGACTCGGAGTGGTAGTACCTGTTAGGGTCCCAACTATGGGTTAAATAGAATCCGACTTGAAAACAACAAATATATTCTATTAAAAAATTTTTCTTTGGATTCGGCATTAAATAACCTGAAAAGGTTGATATGCCGTAAAACAAAAACAACCAACCAACCAATCAACCGCAAGTAGAGGTATATTCAAGCATGTTTTTATATAAACATTTGGGCTACATATATGCACACACATCAAAACGAGTATGATCAGTAATAGACTACAATTTTTCTTATTAGTTCCAAAATAAACAGCTTTTTCAGCTTCATATCTTTATTTTGTTACTGATCATGGAGTTTGGTAAATTCCATTATCTTTTCATGTGTGCACACGCCATCATTGGACACATTGGAAAACAGAAGGACTGACCTGACCTTCCACCTGCGTACAACACCTTGGTAATCCTATAGGGCCACTCATCTGATACTGGCCAGGCTCAGCATTGCTTAACATCGGTGATCTGATTAGAACCGGTGTGTCAACTTGATTGTGCCGTATTACTATGCTTCATCCCTATTCAGCTGGCTTGAAGTCGTTTAGTCTTGAATAAGGATATAGCCGAAATATGTATGCACATATGTAGCCAAAATATTTGTATACATAAAGAATTATACTACTATATATGAGAAGGACGTTGTAATTTGCGTAAAGCATTGTGTTTAATGTGAAAGTTGTGTGTGAAGACTATTACAGACACAAGTCAATGTATTAAAAAAAACATATTGAATAAATTTCAATAGTTTTCAATTATAATATACTAGCAGTTCATCCCAGCTTTGCTCGGGCCTTATGTACTGTTCAGACCTTTATGTGCATATGTATGTATATTATAAACGTTTAACTTATGTCAAGGTAACCTACATCTAAAATTTCAAGTGTTTAGACCCAAAATTGGTGGAGGAGTTTGGTAGAGTCTGCAAAGGTTACCTCTTTCAGATTTGACCTCTTGCCAGCCAAATTTTCTCCTAAAAACTGATTAAAAAGTTTATGGCGTTCCTGAATACCCTTTATGTAAAATTTAAAATGTTTAGATCCCAAATTGACTGAAGAGTTTGCTAGAGACCGCAAATGTTAAATCTTTTGAACTTTGACCCCTTGGAAGCACCAGGTTTATCATTTATCAATTAACTATTTGTTCATAACATCTGATGGAAATCGCATCTGACTAGTTGATAAGAGGAAAATTTCTATAAAACCATAGAATTATCATGCTATTCACGAAGAGATTCAAGGTGAAATAAAAGAAAAAATGTAAGTCTTTGAATTTCAACAAAATCTTGTACTATATATATATATATATATATATATATATTTATTAGTGTTGGGACGATTGCTCGGAATCGGGAATCGGAAAAATCAAGATTTGAGGGAATCAGAAAGATTGATGACTATTTTCCAATGCCAAAACTATTCTTTTGTCTTTTTTATTTGATTTTATTTAAATTAAAATCTTCCATTCCTGGTAATAATGATAAAATAATAAATATTTATTGATTTTAAAATACCAGTAAAGCTAAAATCGATAGATCATCCTCCACAAGTGTATTTTAACGTTTAGGAAAATATCTGCATATTTAACATGTGTTTGTACAAACATATGGCGAAATAACACTTTTATAGTTAAATAATTAGAGATTTATAAAGAATCGGAATCGAGAATTTAGTACAGAATCGGTAATTGTATCCGAATCGAGAAAAATATTGGAATCGTCCCATCACTAGTATATATATTCTTTTGAAATCACTATTATATAAAGGGTACAATATAATAATAGAAAACTGTCTCTATAATAATAAACACGAAATTTGCATAAATTTAAATATATTGAACACATTTTACAATAGAGCAATACTGGGAGCCCTGCTACTAGGATTCGGATTTCATTAAAATCGGATATACTTACTTTAAGTTTTCAAGGGATTCTCTGCCTCATGAGTGACTTCGAGATAAATGTCATGAAGGTATCTGGCACATGGAAGTATAAATTCGTACTTCCTCCATTATCATTACCAATGAATATTTATACGTATGATATAAATTTAATCAAAATCGGATAGAAATGTTAAAGAAAGTTCAGCCCCCATAAAAGGCTACGAGCCAATTAGAGATTCAAGACCGCTTCCATCGTCTTCCCCAGAAAATTTTATACTTAAGATGTAAATTCCATGAAAACAGGGTTTATGAAATTTGTAGCTAAGCATGTTTTTATATATTGTTAATAACATCGGGCAAAAATAAAAAATTAAATTGGTTAGTCAGGAGAAAAGCTTGATTTATCAGCTTAAATGCTATTTGTGTCTGACTTTGAAAATCTGATAGAATATCTTTATATGTTAGAGTTTAATTCGGAACTCTTTTTTTCTAGAAAGACAAGATTCCTTTCACATAATAATAGACAGACATATAGTGTGTTTTTCTCAAGATATTAAGATTCTTACTTTCTCTCTGGCTGTAGATAAAACCTGTATGTTTTTTTAAGAAACTATGTGCGGGTGTACCACATGACAGATGCTAGCGCAGTTGGAAGCCTGGATAAAAAGTCAACCTCTGGCAACTGAATGTCTGGGTGGTCATGAACATGAACGTGGTTTCCTTTATTTTCTAAATATACTATAGATTTTTATCAGGCTAAATGTAATTTGAAAACTTCTTACATAGATACTAACTCAATTACAACAATTGGGTAAAGAATCCAACATCAAAACTGAAATATGACTACATTCTGCTTGATATATATATATATATATATATATATATACACACACACACACATTTTGCTTTATATTCAAACAAGTCTGATTAAACATATATATGAAAGCTTTCTTATTGAATTTCTTATATATATATATATATATATATATATATATATATATATATATATATATATATATATATGTTTAAAGAAAAAATAGAAAAAATAACCGAATGAAATTATTAAAAAATCAACGTTTCGTCCTTGTTTCAGAGGACATCTTCAGGATAATTGAAATAAAAATGTGATAAAAGAAAAAGTCATAGATCGTGCGAAAAAAGACAGTTTTTTTAAAATCCAACCAATGTCGGGAAAGGACGAATATGTGTGCGTATGGGAAGGTTGTTTGATGTCTATATATACACTTTTAAAAATGCATTAAAATAAATATGTACAGTTTTTTTTTTTTTTTTTTTCTTCTGCGAAACTACTCATTTTCCTGTAACATTCAATGAAAAACGGCTAGCCAGGATCCACCCTGATACCTTGCTCTTTGATTATTATTTTCCCTATGCTAGGGGTTAAATGGTAGAAGCCTTTTCTTTGCGTAATAGTATTAGTATTCAATATTAGTGCTGATTCTAAGTCTTCTTTTAGCTCTATCTATCACGTATTTAATAATTTTCGCTTGATCTAAATTAAATGAGTGATCGTGTTCTGCACAATGGCAAAAGAGTGCATTTAGGGCGTTACCATTCCTTATATCTCTTCTGTGCTAGTTAAGTCTTAATTTCAATTTTCGTTGTGTTTCACCTATGTACGCTTGTTGACAGTTGTTACATGGGATGGAATATATACAGGCATCGGATGTGAGGGTTTTGGGAGAGTGCTTGGTAGTTTTTAATGTCTGTTTTATGGTTGAGGAAGTTGTTTGTATCAGGTGAAAACCAAGTCTATTAAGAGTGTCGTAGATTTTTGTATTTTTGGTGTGGGTGGGAATGAAAAGATGTCTGTTTAATAGTGAGGTATTTGTTTTATTTTTCTGTGTGTTTATGTTATAGTGTATTTTCGTAGCTTTTTTCTTTGCGTAAGAAATGAAATAGGATGGATACTGTAGTTTTCTTAAAACATTCGTAATATATTGAAATTCATCATTAAGATATTGGGGACTGCATATTCTAAAGGCACGTAAGAAAAAACCAATAATCATGCCCGTCTTTATTTTATCATTGTGGTGTGAGTAGTAATGAATATAGTCGTTTTTGTGTGTGGTCTTTCTATGTACTTTGAAACTCAGATCGGTTTCTGATCTGATGAGGAATATGTCTAGAAAAACTAGGGAGTGGTCTTGTTCGGATTCATGTGTAAAATTTATAGATGGTTCCACTGAGTTTAGTTTATTTCTAATTTGTTCTATTTGTGTGTTTTTAGGGAGAAAAATAAGAATGTCATCTATATATCTAAAATATGTGGAGTTTTTAGGAAGTCTGTGTTTAAAAGAGTTGGTTTCTAAGAATTCTAAGAATAAGCAGGCTAGTACACCACTAAGGGGGTTACCCATAGGGAGTCCAAATTTCTGTCTATAGTAAGAATTATTAAATTGAAAGTAGGTTCTATCATGATGAGTTTTATAATTTGTATTAGTGTATCTGAGGAAAAAGGTAGGTCGGCTTTAATTTTGATTAAGTGCTTGTGGAGTAGATTAAGGCATTTTTTGATTGGAATATTGGTGTACAGGGAAATTATGTCTAAACTATGCATGGTTTTATTTTGCATGTCCATATTTTTTATTCTATTTAGGAGGTCACCAGAGTTTTTGATATGTGAAGTGCTGATGGTGCCCATTAGTGGAGTTAAAATTTGGGCAATAGCTCGTGCTAATTTATGGGTGACGCTTCCAATGTTTGATATTATAGGTCTCATAGGGACGTTCTCTTTATGTATTTTTGGGAGGCTGTATATATATATATATATATGTCTAAAGAAGCTTTGAATAAAAAAAAATGTAAAAAAAAATACAAAGAATATAGTTTGAATTCCCAGAAAAAAAAAACTAAATTTAATTCATCGCACACTTAGCACCTATATAATCCAACTTCTAAAACGTTTATAACTACCAAAGAGAATTCATTTATATCAGGATGAAAAAAAAGCCTAAACTAAAATTGTGAAATAGACTTAGCTTTTGCATAAGCCGATTTCGCAAAAGTCTTCAATTATAAAAGAGAATTTAGCTCTATAAGGAAAAAAGAAAACCTTAACTAATTTTTTTTTTTTTAACTAGTAAATGAGGATCCTCAGCTGCTTACCATGTAGCTGTGTCGGAGATTTAAAAACAGGACAGCTGTTAAATACATGGTTCTCCAGTAGATAATACCAATTCCCCAATAAGAAAATTTAGAATACGGTTACTATTTATACTAAAATATGAATATATAGATATACATACACACATTTTGCTTTATATATACATACATACTTACACATTTTGCTTTATATTCAAACAAGTCTGACTGAACACGACAGTGTTATTCTTTTTGACGATCTTTTACCTACAGTCGCTTGACATTAGAAATATCGTCACTAAATATACTAAAATTCGATATCTTAACACCTGCACACGACGAGTAAAATTGCAAGTAGAAAAACTACAACTCTTGTTGAACCGGATCTCATTTAACACTGGGACAAATATACTGAAGTCCTACCTAACTAATATTCCTGGTGAACCAAGTGCAAAAGAGATTCAGACAATTGCACTTAAGGGAACAGCGAGGATACTAAAAAGAGATCTCGGTTGGTTTCAATAAAAAAGCGGGGCAATGTTGGCAGCTGGTTTGGCTGCCCCATACTCGGCATTACCATCTTCAAAGGAAGAAAAAAAAAACAAAAAAAAAAACAGTATTTAATATCTAACAAGAAACTAAATAAAGTATAAAATAAGAAAATCGAAATGAAAAAAATAAAAATAAAATAAAAATAATTCGCCCCCAAACCCACCTTTTATAGCCAATTAAAAAAAAATTATAAATACATCAGGCCTCAAAAGAAAAGAAGAAAACAACAAAAAATCGCTCCTGACGATTATCAGACCCACCGATAGAAAGCGCTTTAGAAGAATGTGGCCGAACAACAAGATTTGGACGCCTGCTGAAATTAAAAAAAAAAAAAACGCTCGGCAAATTGAAAAGATATCCAGAAAGATTGGCAAAAAGAATAACTCTGTCGTATTCAATCAGACTTGCTTGAATAATGACTTGCTGCAAATAACTGCGAAACAGTACTGTATGTGGGTGACTATAATGCTCCCTATCTTGGGTTGAGCATATTGGGAAGTGATATACAAACTGTCATTACTATATTAAGCAACACTCTTTGTGTGAACAAATCGAACGGAGGCATTTGGATGATGTCAAAACATCGTTTATTCATTACCCACACGGCAGCACCCGTATAGCGTAATGGTGAGAAGCCTTGATTGTCATTTGGGCGGTCGGGTTTCGATCCTGGCTTTAGGCAGTTGCCTGTTAGCCGCACTGATGAGCTGTGAAACAGCGAAACAGTACTGTATGTGGATGACTATATATATATATATATATATATATATATTTGTGTGTTACTTAAACAAACATTATAGGTTACATATGGGCATACATGTTTCAGTGGAATCTCAGTTCAAAGAGACTCACCTCGTCAGACAAAGAAAGGAAACGGTTCTGAAAACAGACTCAAGATTCATTCTTTTTATGGATCAAATATTCGGGTGTGAGAAAAAGAAAGGAAGCCGCATAGCTTGTGAATGTGGACAGTATGGTTTAGAAGGGAGCTATGGTAAAGAAAGATTAGGGTTGGAGAAAAAGAATAGTAAGGATGTAATATCCCGTTTGGGCAAGCCGTCACAGCGGTGGGGGGTATGGGTTTCATTTTAATTTGAAGGTTATTAATTGGTCTAAGTGCTAGCTTTGAATCTGAAGTAATAGTATACCCCCAATCATGGGTGTTGCCCTATTTTAAGTCTTTGTCTATTTTTTTTCTGGTGTCGCATTCCTCATCCAACTACTTTATTGATGAGCTTCATTTATTTATTTATTCCTTTTATTCCTAGTTTTTATTCGTAATTCATTTATATCCCGTTTTTTATTTTTTTAATTTAATAAATATATTTGAAAAGAAAATCTTGGACTTGTCTAGCCTTTTAAAGCATTACATTTTGAATATCACACACACACATATATACACATATACATATAATATGAAATCGATAAATCTCATTTAAAGTATATGAGATGCGTTTTATGCTTAATTTTTTTGGGTTGTTTAAATCCGCGTTAATTCTTTGTATGTTATATCCATTTTTTATCATTGATTTTTGATAGTTTAAGCGCCGCATGCAAACTCCTAGGATATGTAATCTAACATTATGCCTGTTTTCCTGTTTGCATGCATTTGTGTATGCGCCAATGTAGAAAGCTTTTCCATAATTCTGAGTTTGTTCTTGCGACTCTACGAGCACCGCATCCTGAATTAGTAATGGAATCAATTACATTAAAACCAACAACAACAAAGTATGGTAGTTGGCATATGACATAAGAATGAAGAAAACGAACATGTCTAAGCTGGTGACTTGAATTTATGCCGGAAACAACGGAAAGATAAGACGAAAACAGAAACGAAAAATAAAAAAGAATAAAAATACCCCCCCCCCTCAGAGAGAGAAAAAAAAAAAAAAGAAAGACCAAAATTCTAAAGAATTGAAATCAGATTAGAATATTGATATGGAAAGTTCTCACTGTCAGGAATATTGAAAACCAAGAAAACTAAATCACAGAAATAAAATAAAACAACGAAAACGGTTCAACCTAATTTTGTACGAGTTGAATTAAGTGGCATTTGTGATGAGTGGAAAAATGCTTTCTTTTTTTTTCTTTTTGTTTGGTTTTCCGTTTATTGAAATGCATTTCACCAGATTATAAGCATTAAATAATCCTCTATGTAAAAAACAAAAACAGCAACAAAACTTAACACAAGAATATTCTTGTAAGGCTTACAGTCGTTACTTACAAGGTATAGGAAAAAATAAAATATCTGTATAAAATTGCTATTAAATTACTATTTGAAAAATGTTGGCTTGATATTCAATCAATAATTTTTATTTGATAAGTTATTTCTTTATTTGAGAATCAGTTTGTTTAGATGTAAAATCGTTTCTACACAAATCATAGTTACGTTTTGCACTATAATTTGTGGAAAACTATTCATTAGTGATGGGACGATTCCAATATCTTTCCAGATTCTATATTTCCGATTCTTTTTAAATCTCTAAATATTTCACTATAAGCTTGTTATTTTTTAATAAAAATGTGCATTTATTTTCTCAAACGTAAAAACACACTTGTGGAGGTCTTATCTATAGATTTTAACTTTATTGGTAGTTTGAAATAAATAAAATATTCTATTATTAGTGGAAGATTTTGTTTTAAACAAAATCAAGTGAAACAAGATAATTAATGGAAACATTTTTGAGAATCGGAAAATAGACACATATTTTTCCGATTCCTATACCAATTCCGTTATGCCAAAAAATTCCAATTTCCCGGTTATTTGATTAATCGTCCCAATACTTATTTATTTGAGGGGGGGGGATAAGTTCATTATTTCTGAAATGGGTAGATCAGCTAAACCTAAAGCAATACCTGAGGCTAACGACTTGTTTCTATCCACCAAACGACTTGATATAAGTCTTATACCTAAAGAAATATAAGATAAACACATTTTTTATTGCCATAAGAACGTATGTAAATTTCCATATAAACGTAAAAACACACTTGTGGAAGTCTTATCTATAGATTTAAGTGTTACTAGTCGTTTAAAATCGCCAAATAGTTATTTCATTGTCACTACTAGCAGTGGATAATTTTGTTTTAACCGAAAAAAAAAAAGATAAAGAAATCGTTTATGGCATCGAAAAAGTAGCAACAAATATTTGCGATTCCGAGATGAATTTCGATATCCCGAAAACTCTTGCTTTTTCCGTTTCCCGATTTCGATTAATACTACTATTTATATATTCAAACCTACTGTTCCTGAAATAAGATTGTTAAATATTGGATAAATAAATCCGCGAGTATATAATTTAGTTGGTTGAAAATAGCAGGAAATGAAATTTTAATCGATATTAACTCACAGCAATCTATGGAAATTTTTAATTGGTTATAGGAATTGATAAAAAAATGCGTGTGACGTAACATGATCAAAGAGAGGGTGAGTAAGATAGCTTAGGAATTTACTTGAAGCACTACACGTGTGAACATGATATTTTTTACTACATTAATAATATATGATTAAATAGTGATGATCAATCTATCTCTGTACTTCTAGATGACAATAATCGGTGATTTGGGATGAAGATCAATTTGAATAAATCTCTATCTTCTAACAGTTATGACTTAATATTATTTTTCAAGTTGAAAGAACTGAATTAATTGCGCAGAAATTCATTTATATTGTATTTATTGTGTCTCTGTCTGTATGGGAATGCAATTCCAAACAAAGTCCTGCACTAAAGTCTATATATTAATACGATAGCGTATGTGTTATTGTGGGTGTCACGTTTATATCTATTTTCTTCCGAGTGACTATCGTTTAATTGTTATGACCTTCCATTGCTGGTAATAAACAATTTTACCAAGAATTCTTGAAAGTTTTGGTTTTGATTTCGATTATAGCCGAATGAACTCAAGTTATATATATATATATATATATATACACACACAACTTGAGTCCCTTCAAAGGAATATGTGATTTCATAAATAAAAAATATATCCATATGACTTGGGTGCATCAGCTTGAATCGAAATCGAAACCAAAACTTATGAAGGAAAAATAATATATATAAATATATAATTTGGGGTTGTATTTTCCAGAGGTAAGGTAACCAGTGGAGTACAACGAAGTTAATACAAGAGTGCTCAATACCGAAGTAGAGCAGGGTATATTTTTAATTTGTTTTTACATAGCAATCCTATGTAGCAACACATTACTGTTTATGTAAAAACAAATAAAAAATATACCCTGCTCGACTTCGGTATTGAGCATTCTTGTATTAACCTCGTTGTACTTCACTGGTTACCTTATCTCTAAAAAATACAACCCCAAATTATATATATAAGTTGGACGTCTGTGTGTGTGTTTGGTCACGAATAGGCTCCCATATCGTTGACTATTATAGAAAACTGATCACATATAATGATAAAATATGTATCGAGACACAGGAATGGGTATGTTTGATCTGGCATAATGATGATTCGTTAAAATTGTGGGGTCTGCGTACGCGCCTGGTCTACAAAGTGTGGAAATAAAAAATTTTAAAATTAAAAAAAACATTTACAAGTGTTTATGATATAGATGTACATAATACTACTTTGATAAGTATGCTTTAACTTAAATAGGGATGCTATAATAAAATTGTGGGGTCTGCGTTCGCGCCTAGGCTCCATAGTATGGAAATAGGCACAAACTTTAAAGGCTTTTCATATCTATCTGCGTAAGTATACTTTGATAATTATGTTTCAGTTTGAAGAAATATGGTATAATAAAATTATGGGGTGTTCGTTCACACCTGACCTCCATAGAATGGAAATATGTCACAAAGTTTAACAAGGTTTTTTTTTAATATAGATCCACAGAATATAGTGATAAGTGTTTCAGTGTGAACAGGTATGGCATAATAAATTATGGCGTTTATCTATTTTGTTTTTACTTTCAACATATTTTGCTTTGGTTTTGATACCCCCAAATTCGAAGCCATCTCTTTGCAACCCTTCCTTTTCATAACCTATCATACTTTCATAAATCAGGTTCCATTTTCTGTAGTCTGTTTTTGAACCCATTCAACAACGGGTACTTTTGCTAGTATATATATATATATATATATATATATATATATATATATATAAAATTTGTACACACACACACACACACATATATATATATATATATATATATATATATATATATATATATATATATATATATATATATGTGTGTGTGTGTGTGTACATTTTTTTTTCTTTATAAGTTTTGGTTTCGATTTAGATTCAAGCTGATGCACCCAAGTCATGTGGATATATTTTTTTTATATTTTTGAACTCACAACTTTATAATATATAAGAATCAATAGAAAATTGACTATATAATAAAATATACGATATCAGTATAAATTTAGATATGATATACGCCGTCCGTTTCTGCTAGTTTAGATAAATACTTTTTCAGGATTAACAAAAGAGCTATAATATCAGTGTCTCCATTTATGCCGAACATCCACAGAATGCCAACATCTATATATTACATATGAAAGAGTCTTCTGTGGAATTTCCACAGGTCCTGCTAGTCAAAGATAACATATTTTGGTAATCTAGCAGTGTAGTTAACAACCGAGAAATAAAAATATAAAAAATATACAACAAATAACATCAACCAAACGCATTAAAATTTGATTTCTATTGGAACATAGACATTTTAATGCTTCGAAACTGTTTTCATTTGTTTATAAAGTTAAACATTAAAGATTAAAATTCGTTCCAAGCTTTAACTCTCTTCGATACGCACTAAATAAATGGTGTTCAGATTTCTGCTGTTAATTGGGACCATTAAAAAAGGTTTTGTGATTTGATAACTGAACTTCGTGAGAATAATTGGAAGTCACGGCAATTTATGAGCTTCCATACTCTAAAAGTATGTGCGTCAATAAAAAATTAAATTTTAATGAATTTAATGTAAGTTATGCATCGTAATTATTATTTTTTAAAATTATTTTTCGGCTGTTAACTATAGTGTACGATTATCAAATTTTCAAGTAAAATTCTTGCAAGTAGATTTATCTCATTTCATAGTATACTATGGAATGAGATAAATCTACTTGCTGGATTGAATAATTAACTTTATTAAAAAAAGGCGATATTTGCTATTTTTAGATAGGATTTTCAAGCTAAATTCAATTTTACATTATATTTTATTGAACTGTTTGGTGAAACTATAGAATATGTTAAAAAATAAGACACCTCTTCCCATGTTAGACATTGTTTTCTAAATAATTACGTTACTATTGTAAACTACATTTGTACCAATAAAAAAAATAGTTTGTAACACAATTAAGGCAAAATAATACACGCTTTTGCCTTAAAGTCAATTGAAATGTACGATAAAACACTTGGCAGCCATAACAGAGTTGAAATGTTCAAGATTATTTAGGTTATTTTTATTTATGAATGATATAGATTGAATAAAGAGCTTTATTAAAAAAAAAGGCTTACATTACAGACAAACGAAGAAAAGAAAAACATCAGACTTGCTTGATTGTAAATCACTAAAAAGAAAATTTGATCACATGAAAAGAATAAGAACTCTGAATGAACAGCGGTCCTGGATATGACCTTAAACGATATCCGATGGTGAGGCCCCAGCCTGCGGGCTTTGCGGAGTGTGGAGCCACCCCTTAATTGCCATTGCTCCCAGGTTCACTCTAACCCGGAGTGATAGTACCTGTTAGGGTCCCAACTATGGGTTAAATAGAAATTGATTTGAAAAAAAAAACAACATATTTTCTATTAAAAACTTTTTCTTCAAAATCACTGGATTCGGCATTAAATGACCTGAAAAGGGTTGATATGCCGTAAAACAACCAACCAACCAACCAACCAACATCTCAGTATAAAAGAATAAAATGCATTTGAATGATTCCCCATTCTTTTAGTTATAATTGATTTTTAAAAATAACTTTAATGTTTTTATCAGTTTGTTTAATAAGCAAAGTTAAATATAAACTCTTTCATCCATTTTATTTTCAAGCATGTAAAGTTTATTTATTTAGTTACTTAGTATCGTTCGAATAATTCAGAATTTATCCATCACCCTTGTGATAGTCCGCCATTTTATTAACATCAGAGCAACCATTTCTTTTATGATGTTCTGCAAAGTCAAGAACAAACCACACATCTATATAAATAAAACAGTAGACATATATATGTTTGCCCACTTGAAAATATGTAACCGATAAACTCTAAAATTGCTGGTTACGTAACACTGAAATTAACAGCAAATCGTAATCGTACACCAAGGATAGTTTATAACAAGTAAAGCTTTGTTCGGGTAGATGACTAAGGCGTACAGAAATATGCCAGCATCGTGAAATGCAAAATTTTAATTTCAACTTGTCATAGGTTAAAGTGGTTTTATTTTTATTTTTTTCTCAGCTATCTGTCTGTCGATAGCTCAAACGGTAGGGAACGCAGCTGAAACGCTAAATGTTT
This sequence comes from Euprymna scolopes, assembly GCF_053919585.1. Classification (NCBI taxonomy): domain Eukaryota; kingdom Metazoa; phylum Mollusca; class Cephalopoda; order Sepiida; family Sepiolidae; genus Euprymna; species Euprymna scolopes. Next base: position 51,735,798 of record NC_136490.1, on the reverse strand, counting down.
TGGTTTCAATTCTAGCTTATGGCACCTAATTAATTTTCAACTTTTAAAATCAGTATTTTATACATATATATATATATGTGTGTGTGTGTATGTGTGTATATGTGTATATATATATATATATATATATATGTATGTATATATATATACACATATATATATACATATATATATATACACACACACACATAACTGTAATTGTAAACTTCTATATTACAGCTTTGTTCTTACTATTATATATATGTATTTAGTGTGGCAAGAGTTGCGCAGTCTCAACCACACCTCTCTTGAGTCAACATCGTTGAATACCGGTGGCAAGTTGAGGTACAGGACAACTGAAAACAATACCGAGATGAGCGGAAAGCACATAAAACGCCAGAATTCCCAAATGGTCACCCATCTGGTACTAGCCAGGCTCAACATTGCTTAACTTCTGTGATCTGGCGAGAACCGGTGTGTCAACGTGATTATGCTATATATATATATATATATATATATATATATATATATATATATTCAATAAAGAATTGGTTCTGTAATAATAAATACAAAATCTGCATCAATTAAAATATATTTATCGTATTTTACGATCGGGCAAGCCCCCTCCCCCTGCTAGTCATGAATAAATAATTGAAGATATCAAGAATTTGAAAAAAAAAAACTTTTACCAAAATGACTGGACTTGAAACGGATTGATATGCCGTAAAACAACCAAACCAAGCATCATGAATAAATATTTGAAAATATAAAAGGCTTCCTTCTAAGATTACTGGATTCTGCATTAAATAACCTTAAAAGGGTTGATAAACTAAAAAACAAAACAATCAAACAAACGTTTTTTTTATGGTCTGAGATGAAATAGTAATCTTCGAGAAATTCAAAGAAGGTTTGTTTTATTTATGCAGGCAGCATTTTGATCAAACAATTAGGGTAGACAATTAGGACTAAATGACCGCTTAGCCGCTCAAAGAAAGGACATTATTTTCTCATTGAAAATAAATACTGCAATTTCAAGTTAGTATTTTCATTTTATGTTTTTTTGTGTGTGTTTTTTTTTTTAATAAGTCTGTTCTTTTTAACTGAATGAATCTTTAATAGTTTTTTTTTTAACTTTATTTTATTTTTCTTTATTGTTAAAGTTTCACCCCAGACAAGGCACAGTGCCATTTTGAAGTACGGAGCTACTATCGGGGACTAGTTTGCAGAGATATTATGAAGGGAGATGAGCAGCAAGATGTCTGTTCACATCACACTTGAACTTCTGCATGAGTACAGTCGGGAAAGCAGAATCCCGGAAGGGAGTTCCAAAGTCTAGCAGTTTAAAGGAAGAAACTATTGGAGTAGAGGGCTTTCTTACACCTAGGGATCTCTACTGTGTAGAGGTGGGATTTAGCTGCTTGTCAGGTTTGTCGGTGGTAGTTACGTCGAGGGCGCACGTGCTTGTAGTTTTTCAGAGCATTCACCGTTAAAATACTTGGCAGAAGGATGCAACACCTCGTCGAAAGGACAAAGGCTAGCACTCAGATAACAGTTCAGGACCTATCAGGTTGGCGATTCTCTCTTGAACCCTGTCCAGAAGTAAGAGACTAATAGCAGATGGACCAGCCCAAATATGACAACAATACTCCATACATAAGCGAGTGGTGGCCTTATAAAGGTATAGGATGCTTTTAGGCATAAATAGCTTTCTAGCACAGCAGAGAGAGCCAACCTTCTTCGCAGCAGTCTTGGCTATGCTCTCAATGCATCTGTTCCATTTCATGTTCCCTGTGAACGTTACGCCGAGGAGTTTAAAGGAAGTTTAAGGAATTATGGCCTTGTGTGTAGCTCTACTGTAAACCAGTTCTCTAACCCCAGCAGATGATCCGCATGACTAGTCATAGGCAGGTTGAGCCTTGTTGCATTGATAGCATGTAACAAGGTTTTGTTCTCTCTCCCTTTTCTTTCGTGTCGTCGTTGTCGCCTTCTTCTTAATAACAGTAGCTGTGAACTTATTAAAACTGACAGCAAAGTATAATTGTGATTATTTGGATGAATCAGACTAGTGTTCCTATCCTGGATGTGATTTTTTTTTTTTTTTTTACAAAGGAGCCACCATTTATAAGGGCCCGAAGGCCACTCGAGGATAAAAGTTAATAGATGTAAAATAGTAGTATAGTAATCGTTAATGGTGCAGATTGGTTTGAATTTGGATTACTTAAGGGGACAGCCCAGCAAAAACTTGTTTACATTGGACTTGAAGGCTACCATATTGTGATTGCCCTGGAAGCAGACGAGTGGAGCAGTGTTCCACAGGCGGGAAGTTCTAGGAAAGAAACTTTCTTCATGGAATCTGAGTTTAGATATAGGCACAGATAGACTGGTGCTACCAGATCAGGCTGTTTGAAGATATTGGCATTCTGAGACGAACTACACCTAACATTGATGCTTTTTGCTTTTGTATTCCCTTTGGCAAATCTTAATTATGTTCTGCAAAACCAAAAATAGCGACCCACATTTTCTCCCTATTCCTTCTTCCCATTCCCT
>NC_136490.1:51664816-51728175 GCF_053919585.1 Euprymna scolopes | reverse complement strand
TGAAGTTTTCCCAAATGTCCGGTATTTTCCACCTTGTTTGATAATCATTGCAAATGACTTTGCATTATTGCAACATCCGTTATCATTGATTTCTTGTTGTCAACGAGCATTGGTTTTTCTCTGAGATTTGGATTGCAATAAGATCTCCAATGCCTCAGTATTCTTCATACTCTTTCAGTGGAGGTCTGGTTAGTGCTCACTTTCCTCGTTTTTTTTTTTCAACCTCCTTGACCCTTCAAAATTATTTTGTGTGGTATCAGCCTAAACTCATGTATTTGGGGGTGCGGGAGGCACAGTTAATAAGATTTCTAGCATTTTCAGTTTTGTTAGTTTTCTATTACTTCCTTATTATTATTATTTTTTTATTATAATAATTATTTATTATTTTTTATTATAATGATTATTTATTATTTTTTATTATAATGGGTATTTTATTATAATGATTATTATTTTTATTATAATAATTATTTATTTATTATTATAATGATTATTATTTTTTTATAATTATTATTGTTATTACTTTTATTATAATAATTATTATTGGGATTATTTATTTTAATTATTTTTATTATTATTACAGGGCAATCCGTTTACACTTCCTGCTTGAGATGAGGATTACTTGGATTCATAGGTAAGATATTTTTTTCGTTTAATTTTTTTAATTTATCAAAATACACATGACCTAAAAGATTCTCTGAAGGCTGTGCACTTTTGATGAATGATGGATGTTGTTATGTTATGAGGCAAGAGTATAAAAATATTTGGTAAGAATGTGATTGTGATGTCAAGTTTAGGGAAAAGGAAATCTTCTCTCTTCTTATTGTTAAATCATCGAGACAAGAGTCTCTCTTCTTTTTTCCAATTAAGTAATTCAAAAAGAGATGTGTGGAATAAAGCTTTTGGGACCTGCATCAACTTTTTGACTGGCAAATCTGCCACAATTAGAAAACTGTGAGGAAATGATTTTACACAACACTCAGGATTTTAGTACTCATTAAAACACATGAATCAGTAATTCCTGGGCCTTACCTAATCATCGTGCCACTAATAGAAAAATCATATGATTTTTATAAAGTTGTCTGTAACATGGGGGAATGGCTTCTGTCAAAATTGGAGCATAACAGTTTATTAGTTTAACAAATTACAGTTATTTAAGTGGAAACTACTGGTCCAAATTTCTAAAATAATATAAAATCTACTACCTCAACTGTTCTAAAACTACTAACCCAAAAACTCTTCTCAAATAATTCAACGTGGCCATACACCATCAAAGCCTCTTCAGCTTTTCGGACTCGCACTACACATCTATTATTTCTCTTCATGCAACGCATATCTTTAACCCCCACTAGCCAGGTTTCACTTCCCTACATCAGTAAACTGTGTATACATGTTTGATCGACTCTATACTTGTTCGACAATTATAACGCTCTTCTAGTTAGTAAAAGACAGAAATTACTACTCCCCTCCTAAATCTTGCAATCATAACATTAGCACCCGTTAGATGTTTACAATAAAGAATCTGGATCGGCATTTGCTTCAATGGCCTACAACTTGGAAATCAAACGTTTTAGGACCAAAATATATATAGAATGTAATCTCGGAGTTTTCACATCTCTGTCGGAAATTTTATCTTTATGTTTTTCCTTGCCTAAACCTAAACGTAGATTCCATGAACAAAGCTTCTTTCTAAGAATTGCACACCTGTGGAACTCTCTTCCGTTTACCTGCTTTCCAGCTGACTACAATTTGGCCGTCTTCAAGTCCAATGTAAATAAGTTCTTGATTAGCCGTTCCCCTTAAGTAAGCCAATTTACTAAAGTTACACTTCTAATGATTGCTATGATTTTGTATTTTATACGAAAGTACACTCTTTTACCCTTATGCTCGAGTAGCCTCTAGGCCTTGATAAGTGGTGATTCCTTTGTACAAAAAAGCTGATAGGTAAAAAATTTAAAATATGTCAAAAAATGTAGATTCATTTTAGTAAATTATCTCCCCGTAGTAAATGTTCTCCCAGAGCAGTAACGTTTGGATTCAATAGTAATTAAACAGCTCCAGTTAAATCATGTGTAACAAAGTTTCAAATCACGAAATGGAAGAAAAATATATATTTAACAAGATTATATATAAAATGTTTGGTTAAGACGACTGAGTTTTCAATTTTTTCCAGATTCTATAGGCAAATTCGCTCTATTCGCCGGGCAATCTTATTGGCCCACCAACTCAGGTGGAGTTGGACCTTAGAATTCACCCTTGTTTTTATTTCAACTGGCAGGTTGTATATTATAGCATCAAGTGATAGTTTTTTGACCATTTGCTCAAGTTTAAATCAGTGATTTCGATCGTTGTCAGGAGTAGTTGTTGCTGTAGTTATTCCTATTTGTTTGCTTCCCCACGAGGGCAGAGTTAGACACAGGGCCGGTTTTTAAGGGGGGTGGGGAATCCAGCTCTCCATAAAAGGAGCATTCTGGATAGAAATATAAGTAAAAATTGTCTCAGTTATAAAGGATTTCTCCTCCACTGACCGACGACAGAAAAGGTAAAGTGTAGAATCAGAACAGATACTACACTGTGATTTTGCCCGAGTTGTGGTCGAGTCTTAGTGAAGAGTATTTATAGTAAATTTGTTCTATTCAGCTATTAATTGTTTTAATTGTCCTCCTTACGTTGATCGAGATCATCGATCGAAAACGTGTGAGCAAATTGTCTAAAATCTACCACTTGTTGCCATAATATTCAATATGTTAACCGACAAAAAAAAAAATGCTTAACAAATAGTGTATTACCCGTAGAATATGGAAAAAAATTAAAACTTAGCCGTGTTCTACCGGTCATGCTCGGATAACGACTTGCTGCTGAATTATATATACACAAACACACACACACACACACACACACTATATATATATATATATATTATATATAGCCAACCGCCCGTTTGGTTAGAGCACCTTCATTAAATTATATCGCTTGCTACGAACTTAACATACTGCAAGGCTCTTTCTTCGTAAACAAACAATTACTCAAGTTTAAATTAGCCAAACTTTTATCTGTGAGAAACCCTGCCCTTGGCTTATGAAAACATTAAACCATGGGTGGGAATAACAGTAAATCTGATTGGTTAGCTAGCTACAGTAAACACTATGTGTGTATATATATAAAAACATAATTCTTTGATGTTCTTACTGACACCTCTAATAATATACTTAACACTTCTACTTATAAAACCGGACCAACTTATATTCTAGATTTTAAATGAGAAGAGGAATGTTCCCATATTTTTGGTATCAGATAAAGCTTAGAGTCTGATAGGGATCATGGAAGAATTAGTAAAAAGTTTCCTTGCTAATCATTCAGTCTCTTAGTATTGCTTAGCTCACAGTATTCTCTCTTCTCCTGTTACATCAGGCTCTCTTCTTCCCCTCTCCCTCTACTGTTACACCAGAGTCTCTCTTTCCCTTGACCTCTCTTTCTTAGTTAGTGTCTCTTATTCTCTCTATTTACTCTCGTAAACAGTGTCTCTTTTTCGGTCTTCTTATCCAAGTTCTTATTTCTTTCTCCACTCTCTCTCTCTCTCTCTGGATCTGCTTCTCTTTTTCTTAGAGTCTCTCCTATTTCTCTATCGCTCACTTTTTCTCTAACAAATATCCTATATCCACCTCTCTCACGGTCAATATCTCTTACAATCTTTTTTTTATAGAATCGCCTCCGTTCTCTTTCTCTCCATCTTACGACAAGTCTCTATTTGTTTTATCTCATCTTAACTATCAGTCTCTTTCTATATCTCTCTTGACTCATCACTTTTTTCTTGTCTATTTCCTTTTAAAGAGAGACTACCTGATTAGTGTAATGGATAACATTACAACTGTGGAATCGTTCATGCGGAGTTCAATCCCCATTGGATCTATTTTATTTAATGATGCACTAAGACTGTGGGGAAAAGTTTGAACTTTGACATTTCCTCTCGAATTCTTTGGAATTAATTGCAGGTTTGAATTTCTGGACATTATTCAAGGCCCAAACTACTTTTTGTTCGTTTCCCCCTTCGCTGTTCTGCTCTTAACCACATTGGAAATTACCTTAACTATAAAATATCAACATGCCTATTTATTAGAAATGCCTCAAGCAATCTATAACATCTTTGATCTATATATAATCTCAAATCAAATTAATTAAACGTGGATCTAATATCATAACACGCGATGCATATATTTTTCGGATGTATTTATGTATTTTTTTATAAAAAGTTCAAAATTTCTTATTTATTAAATGAGTCGGTGCGGAAAATATTCAAAATTAACATAATAATTATATGGTAATTTCTGTGCTATGCCACAGGTGCTGTGAAAAATAGAGACGTATTGACATGTTGAAAGAAATTAATGGTAAGATGAATATAAGGACTCCTTCAGTCTTTGATAGACTATGGATACCCACGAAGGTGTGCCTGCGGGTGAAATCTTTGTAGCAGGAGGTGCGCAATAACCAACCGCATATCTCCTGAGTCGACATTGTTAAATACCAGTGGCAAGTGGAGTGTATGTACAAGACGACTGGAAACAAATGCCGAGATAAGCGGAGAGCAGTGCCTAGAATTCCCAAATGGTCACCCATTTGGTATTAACCAGGCTCAACGTAGCTTAACTTTGGTGAGCTGACGAGAACTGGTGTGTCAACGCAATTATGCCGTATGAATAACATCTTGGAATTTGGAATATAGATGTTTTGTCATATGAGAAATGAGTTTGAGACACATAAAATTACGATATTAGTTATATCTGCTCCAAGAATTAAAAATTAACAAATATATAGGGTACACTCATTTCGAAGACGATTTAAAATATTTTATATTTCTTTTAAAATTCAAAAACGTCACTTCCGTGCTCTTCACAAAATCATAAATAGTCGAACAAAAAAAGCACCAAGATATTACTACATTGTGCTAATATGAATGCTTGAAGTATTTAGGCTATTAAAATGTCTGCCTTTTTATTTAATCTATATTATTCATGGGTAAATCATTTTGTTGTACATTTATATTCTAATTAAATCAATAATATTTAGTTTCATTATATATCTATATATATATAGAGAGAGAGAGAGAGAGTATTAAGGGAACATTCTTACATTCAAGCAAACCTTGTTAAAATAACTTACTGCTTGATTATACCTTTTTCAATCTTTCTAATTTATATTTTTGTGTAAACATAAAATAATTCTGTTCCACATGTATACCTCCGCTTTCAGTATGAAAAATAAGTTGTGAAACAGTATATTTTATACATATTAATCAAATTCTGAACAAACGAACGAACAGCCAGGAATACGACTGTTCCCCAATAGGTTTCAACATTTTTGGTCGAAGATTTCTTGCTTAGCTCGTATTACAACTGTATTGACTGTGCGTAGAGGCCGGAGCATAAGCGTCCACGATTAGCATGCGCCCACTGCAAACAAACAGTAGCTGCACACGAGAGCGAAACTATAATCGTTTGATTACGAGCCCCGGGGTGATTATGTAAAATATGGGCTATGGACAGACCAAAATGGTTAAATAAAAGAAGATAGATTTTTTACTCGAGCGGCAGCTTTGTTTTTGATGTCAAATGGATGCTGTTTATATCGTGTTGTTGGGGAAGAGAGGAAACATGACAAAGCAGTTACTTAACCAAACACATGTAGGTACTATAGCAGATAATTTAACAACATATATTATTATTATAAATACGAATCGAGAGCCAGAGATTTTTAATATGAGGTGACCTGATTGGACCTGAACCATGTGCACTAAGTTGAACTTAATATCGTCCGAATGGAAGGCGTGTATGTTGTCACAATTAACGTCGACCGTAAAGAGTTAACTGTATTTTGTGGTTCGTTTTATTTATTTGTTTACTTGTTTTCCATTTGCCGCATTCCTTGTTCGATTACTTGAAAATTTCTTTTTACCTCTTCCCCATCCAAATCCTAAACATCTATCTTCGTTTTCCCCTCACACCTCCCTCACCTATCCCCTCTCTTTCATCTTGAGCATAAGATCCTCTTGCAACCCACTTCTACAAACAACATCTGGCAACAGCTGTCACTAATGACAGCAATCTAAGATGAAGACAAATATTTGATATTTATCTACCTAATTATTCATTAATCTTTCAATTTTCTTACAAGTTTAGTCCTTGAATTTTGTAGTTACTGTTGTTGTTGTTGTTGTTGTTAATTGGATAAAGAGTGTCCCATCTGGTCCGTTATTAAGGGTAATACCAGAATATTTCATTTTGGAAAATTAGTAGTTCCAAAAGAATGAAAGGGCACCTATTTAGAGCGACTTTCTAAGCTTCTTTATGAAGTAGAAGGTTATAGAAAATGCGAGATAGTCTTTTATCCTAATTGTTAAGTCTAAAGTACCTGAGCAGAGGTTAGGTTCCCACGAGTTTTGGCGCATAAGAAACAGGGTTCTAAATAGATGCGTACCTTTAATTCCAACCATCATCAACTGACCTGAGATTATTACGTCAGCATCCGACAAAGTCAAATTATTAATTAAAACCTAAGCATCAAGCTCCCTTCTATATGATAATGACCGCATATCCACCGGATTGCTTCCTAGGGCTGAAAATACACCATTTATCAAGAACCTTAATTCCATCAAAGCAGCTAACCATGACAACATTCCAATCATTACTGCAACCTGCTCTAATTCCTAGTTGTTTAAATGTTGCCTTAAGGAAATATTGTTCTCAACTCATTATAAAACCTGACAGTCTGTCCAGTATTTAAAAATACGGAGGAACGGTCTTCAGCATTTTAGTTCAAACTAATCAGTCTACTGTCCGTCATGAGCAAGTTGCATGGTAAATAGAGAAGTTGTCAATCACCTCAGCAAAAATAACCTATTCAGCGACATGCAATATGGTTTCCGTTCTGAGAGATCAACAGCTGATGTGCTGACTGGCACAGGACCACGGAATCTATTGATGATAGCTTCGTTTCTAGAGCAAAAGTTCTTGACATACCTAACTTATTTTATATGGTTTGGCATAAAGATCCCCTTCACTTGATTGACAGCTAAGGAATAGCTAGAAATATTATCTCAACTATAAAATCCTTTCCCCTAACAGGTCTATTAAAGTAGTCATTGGTGGAAAGAAATCCGGAGCTTACATTTCTTTTCTGAGATTCATCAACGATTTCCCAAATTATAATTTATGATCATTTACCGATATCTATGCAGTGATACTTCCATCTCTCGCGACACTTCAAAGATCGACAAAGACCAGGATCTTTCTGATTCTCTCTCTTCCGATCTGAAGCGTGTCGTGCAATGGGTTAAAAAAATGCTACTTAAATTTAATACATCTAAAGCCAAACTTCTATGAGACCTGCACTCTCTCTTTTACTTGAGAATTTTATCATCTATTTATATTAATCCTTGATACTTTTTCTTTGCAAACAAAGAGAAAATCTTTTAGGACTTACTGTAGTTTCTATCTGATTCTTTCCCTTCTTTTCGCCCTCTTCTCCCCGCCATATTTTAATCTCATATATTATTATTATTATTATTATTATTAATCGTTATTAACCTTAATTTTAGCTCTAATGAGCAAAGCTCGAAACCGATCAGATAGTTTTTCACGATTATTTTTTTTAATTCATCATGGTTAATAAATTCGGTCTGTACATAGAAATTATTAAATTTTGCACCCCTAAAAATATACTAGCAAGCTGCCCGGCATTACCCGGTCATAAAATACGCTTAACTATGATATTCTGATTGATGTAGATTTCGTGTTTATTATGACCCATTGTCGGACACAATGTATGGTAATGATTTAAAATGTTTGAAAAAATGACTCGTGCGTCACCACCGAGAATCGAAACCAAAACGTCTAGCTTACGATTTACTTTTTCCTTTGAGGTTAATGCCTGAACTATAAAGACATGTTTACTGCAAGGCTAAAAATTAAAACATTACGTTATGCATCTATATTCGTATACGGTCGTTCGACCTCCATATGGCAAATTCGATTTTTTTAAACTTTCACACTTTTGTACAGATCTTTCCCGGTTAAAACCAAATAATGTTTCGCATGGGTTCGAATACCCTAAATATTAAGTTTCATGTCTGTGGACCAAAAACTGACAGAGGAGTTTGGTAAACAACATTTTTTAAACATATATATATATATACATATATAAATATATTTATTATAAAAAGAGGTTTGTGTTTACTGTGAGCTTTTTACGCATATATTACGTAAGTAAAAAACATGTAGAATATCTGCATGTATATAATTACATGTTATACTTAAAGATGATCATCCAATGAGAAAACCGAAAAAAAAAACTATTAGGGAATATATTAAAATGAATGTTTAAAGGAATATGCAAATTAGCAAAATACTTTGCTAGTGAATGCAATTCCACGACTCTTATATAACAAATTTGTATTGTCTTTTTAAATTAATATGAAGATCAATACAGAAAAAAAAATTTGGAGTATAGAGATATAATTCCAGGTTCATATTTTTCAGAGGTAAAGCAACCAATGAATTTTTAACGAAATTAATACAAGAGTGCTCAATACCGAAGTAGGGCAATACATACTTTGTTGTACATAAGCATTGATATGCCGCTACACATTCATGAGCATGTTTCAGTCAGCCAGTTACAAAAAACTAGACACGTTTTCAGGCGATATTGCTAATACAAATGTTTAGTCCGTACCCTGAAGAGGTCTTTAGCTAGTTGAAACTGGCTTAACGAAATATGCTCATAAATTTGTAGCGACATATTGATGCTTATGTAAAACAAATAAAAAGTATATATATATATATATATATATATATATAATGGTAGGATGTATTAAAAAATTTAGTTGAATAATATATAATTCGTTGTTTATGAGATCTGTTGAACAATTATTTCAGAAATTCTAAAAGAAAAATGTGTGCAAGTAACCGTGTAACGTAAAATACGTTCCCATGGGTCATATTGTTTTCTGGAACTTTCCTGACTTCTCAAACTTTCGACTAACATGGAGTCATCTTTGCGGAGACGGGAGATTAGTAAAATAACATCTTTGCATAATCTGATCTCATTCAGAACGTGCAAACGAGAGAAAATTATATTAGCATTGTTCAGGAGAAAATATAATTTTAATTGGGACAGAGTGCGTGACTTCATTAAGCTCTAAGCCGAGAGGGAGACATGATTACAAGTATGTAATAATCACGTATGTGAACGTCTCATGCTCATTAAAATAGTTTAGGGTGTGAAACCCATGTTATGACTCATTTTTTGTTCTCGTTAAGGAGGGTTGTTTTAATTGGATGTAAATGTTTTTACCACACACACACACACACATATATATAAGTTATAAAAGCATATAACAATTAAGCTATAGTCTTCCGCGTTTCATCACTGTCGGGAATTGTCAAGCTAAAATGCGTTGAATTCGTGTTACCGGATATTTTTGTATATACACGTGATGTTTACGTTTGCTAGCTAGATTCACTATTCCACCCATTGGTTAATGTTTCCATTAGCCATTTCAGGGCTTCACTCAGACGAACATTCAACTGATTTTTACACCATATTGTTGTTGTTTCATAAAGAGACAGGCACTCTTTTTTGTGAATGTCTCGAATTAATAGGTGAGCCTATTTTAACAAATGCTTGCATGAAGTATTTTTACGTGTTAAATTAGTTTATTTTTTTTAATTAATAATTTCATTTTTCGCATGTATTGTTATCCTAAGGAAATCTTTGTTCTGTTTATACAGTTGTTTGTTATTTCATACCCGCACTTAAATATGTTTGGAGTGTCTTTTAAGTTGGGAATTTCTATATCTATCTATCTCTTTATATAATATGTATTACACACCTGTGAGAATTCATGTACCTAATATTCATATATAAATTCGATATGTATTTATGATATAAATATACATGCATGTATGATATGCACACACACATTATATATATATATATATATATATATATATATATATATATAATCTTAAGAAAATGGGAACGATTATTCCCGTACGGAAAAACATAACAGATGTCACATATAAAGTCAATATGGTTAGACCACTATCCAATATCTGATGTAGGTTTTGCGCATATTATCAGTCGCTTTCACCTGTTATCAGGAAATTTTATATTAATTTCTACGAGAGTCACATTCTAAAATAATTTTATTTCACGGTGACAGCATGGTTTGTACTCACTAAGTATTTTCTCCTCTCACTTTCTCAAACGTAACCAGGAGCCTTTCTAGATGGGTCACAATTATTTACCACAGCGCCGTCCGTGTGTAGTTTTCTTTTACAAATACTTTTAACATTACTTCTTCTGCTCACAACGCTTAAAGTAAGGAGTCCTCACTTAACGAAAATTCACTTGAACATGTTGGCTATCCGCATATGTTCAGAAAATTTAGGGAATAACGGAATAGGCGAAATCTGGACGGTAAATAAATTCATTTGGAAAAATGTCGTTTTCCAGTAACAGGCATTCGGATCGACTTTTCTATATAAATAAAACAGTAGATGTGCTTATGTTTGTTTGTCTGTGTGTAATATTTAATGAGTAACCTCTTAAACTACTGTTCACATAACACTGAAAGTAAAAGAAAATATTAAGCATATATCAAGGATATTTTATTTATTTTGTTTGGATAAATGAATAACGCGTAGAGAAATCGGCATTTAAAAAAGCAAAATGCCCCTTTCAACTTTCCGACATTTCTATTAGTTTGGGCATACATCAATTAGTGATAGCTAAATGTCATTTGATTTAATTTTTCTTATTGATTCGTCGAATTAGGACAATCAATAGCGAAAGACGACGCAATGGAAAAATAAACTTTGCACTTTTCTGAAGCTATCATGCACGATCCGTATTCTACATGCGTACAAATACATATTGCAAATATGGGTTGCTTCGAAGACATTATAGGGTGCCCCACGCTTTGCTCAGGCTTGGAACAAAACGTTGCTCATTAATGTTCGCAGTTAAATGCCAATACCTGCAAGTAGCTCCAGGAAAACTTAAAAAATAACATTGACTCAAAACCTCATTGACATCCACTACCTGCTACTCCCAATAGTGACAATCATTAACAGCAATTCACTATCAATTACCGCCAGAAACCAACAGCTTCTGCCACTGGATGACAGTATCATACAATACAATGCACGAATATTGAAGACCGACCATTTCATTTCAAAGTAGTCCAATAGGGCTCGGCACGGATCATGATTGATAGTATATCAAACCAAACGCAAGTAGCCACCTAAAATTGTTAATAAATAATAGTGCTGCAATTGATTAATTAGAATTTCATTCTTGAGCATTCTAATGAAAGCCGATACTGATCATGGTCGAGAATGAACGCCGGGAAGCGACAATGACAATTGGAAATGCAACCAGTGTCCACTAGTAAATGCATGTAAGCGCCTCAAAACACAACTAAGCACCAGTTATCATCATGGCCGGCCACAGGCAATTAGTGAATGTCAGTGCCCAACAATGCCCGAAAGGCAGACGATTTCAGTATGGAACAGTTAACTGTAGGCTGACGCTGATTACGGCCGCCAATGACTGCGAGTTGCAAAGGCAGCCAGTGCACACCAATACCTGCCATTAATCTACCCAAACCAATACTTATCGCTAATAATCCCCAGTACTGACAGGGACAGGCAGTGGCTTCCGCTAACTACCGTTGCCCAACAGTGGAGGCCAGATGATTTTAGTTTGGCCACAGCCGTCAGTGTCCGCTATTTCCAGGACTGACAACCGTAGTTTTATTTGTTTTCGGAAGGGTTGTTCTTTCTTTAACGAATTTTTTTTTTTGGCTGGCTTTAATACTTCCACCGAATAACGCCTGTATACGGATCCTGCTAGTATATATATATGTATATAATATATATATATATATATATATATATATATATATAGTAAGTTATGAAAATATATATGGCAATCGACATGGACAATCGTCAGGTTAAAATGCATGGAATTCGTGTTAGCTAGTGTTTTTATATAACCATGGTGTTTAATTAGTTAACCAATCAATGCGGAAGCCTCTGTGTAGTGTAATATTTTAGCCCGACGATTCCTTATGAGGATGAAACACAGAAGCGTCTTTATCTCTTATTTGCTATAACTATACTATACAACTCTCCTCACGTATTGCTCAATGTTGAAGTAACGGCTGAGAATCGATGCATAAAATTTATCTCTTCATAACATTTTATGCAGTTACATGAAACACCTCTCTCTCTCTCTCTCTCTCTCTCTCTCTCTCTCTCTCTCTCTCTCTCTCTCTGTCCATATATAATCAAATTTTCTTTTTTATTGTTTGGAATGGGGAATGTTGCCAGATATTTACACACTATTTTAGCGACTACGATTGAGTTTTTTTTTTTTTTTTTAAAGATTCCAACCATTTCTGGAAGCGGAAATATTTGGATATTTCGTACACTTGGTTCGCCAGATGTTGCGTGTGTATGTCAATACAGGGTTAAAGAAGAACTATCGAATATTCTAAACAAATAAACAATTCCTTGATTAAATTAAAAGAATGTATGAAAATTTGATTCATTCTGAAAGCATTTCATTTTGTATTTCTAATTGCAAGTCTTTTAGCCGTCACACTCGAAGAAAAACACTGGAATATTTCTACAATGAATTCTCTAATTACTTGGATGCAGAATCGCTTTAACAAATTGAAACCTTGAATATTAAAGTTATTCTTTGTAGAAACTGATCTCAATTCTTGAAAGGCAATACAATATATTTGAATCCGATTTTCAATGTTGTGCAAACATTATCCACGGAGTTTCTGAATATTTAGGATAACGATTAGTTCTTCATATTATTTGGATTCATCGAACTACTGTTCTCATCTTGAGTGCGATTTTTATTTGAAATCACACTCAAGATGAAAACAGTAGTCCGGTCAATGCAAATAATATGAATTATCTATGAGGTTACATTTTATTTACTTGAATATTACCATTTATCAAGGACAGAAGACCACTGTAGGGTATGGGTCAGTAAATGTTAGGTAGTTGGTGAGACAACTCCATGATAATTCGTAATGGTGAGTCTTGGGTAAGCTTTTGTTATTTAAGAAAACTGGTCAGCAAAAACTCATCTACATTGGACTTGAAAACTTCCATGTTATAGTCAGTCAGGAAGCAGCTCGATGCAATTTTGTTCCACGCTATATTGTTCCACAGTTCTTGGAAAAAAAACTCTGTTCATTGAATTTCCGTTTAGTTTTAGGCACGGATGAAACAAATATTGAAAAGACGAAACACTGATCACTCGTTGTAATACAGGGTGACTCCCTCCAAAAAAAAAACAAAAGCTAAATGGAGGCCATCTAGAACATATGCTGTAGAACGGGGAAAAAAGGCCAAAGACCCTAGTGTTTTGATGTGATGTTTTGAATATAAGTTTCATTTCATTCGGACAAAACACTAAGAAACGGGGCCTAATTAGAGTTGGGGCCCGTTTTTTTGGGTCACCCTGTATATATATCATTCAAAGAATATTTACGTGATAAAGACATCTATTTTTATGGACAAAGACAGTAATCTCTGGCTAATAGTATTAATACTGACAACGAGAGAGGTAGATCGAAGATTTAGCGTCATGGAAACTAAAATGCTTAACTGTTTAATCATATAAAATAAAATACGCATCAAGTGCGCTTGAAAGCCAAATCACAACGTAATATTAGGAAATAAACAAATATTTTACTTGTTTGAAATTTATCAAATATATTTCGGAGGTAGACTCCATCTTCAATGTGTTGTTTTGTTTTTTTACTTTTCTTCTTCCTTGCCATGTTGTAAATTTGGAGAAAGAAGTCTGTTTGTATAGAGCCGCGTGTTGTATCTGGCGGTTGTATTTTGAAATGTTTGAACTGTGCGTAGGTAACGCTAGAATAACGTCAAGAATGAGAGTTCAATAGAAACGTTGTTTTAATTGGAATAAAATACAATACGCATCAAGTGTGCTTGAAACCAAATAACAACGTAATATAAGGAAAATAAACAAAGTTTACTTGACGTTATTCTCGCGTTACCTACGCACAGTTCAAACATTTCAAAATACAACCGCCAGATACAACACGCGGCTCTATACAAACAGACTTCTGTCTCCAACTTTAAAACATGGCAAGGAAAAAGAAAAAAAAAACAACACACTGAAGATGAAGTCTACCTCCGAAATATATTTGTGATAAATTTCAAACACGTAAAATATTTGTTTATTTTCCTAATATTTCGTTGTGATTTGGCTTTCAAGCGCACTTGATGCGTATTTTATTTTATTTAAATTAAAAAAACGTTTCTATTGAGCTCTCATTCTTGATGTTTAATCCTGTCTGTAATGACGGCATCTAATTAAAAGAAAAATAAGGGAATGCCATCTCAGATGTGCTGTGGGCCGACGTAGTAAGACACTCTGCACAGCGATCTCCATAAAACCTACTTTCACTCAGAGCAAGTGAAGAAGATGAAGAACAAGAAGGATTTTTTTTTTTTTACAAAGGAGTCACCACTCGAGGATAAGGGTTAATTAGTGTACGGACGTCAATGGCAAAATATCGTAGTAATATTTAGCAGTGGAAATTTGGTAAATTAGATTACTAAAGGGGACGGCTTATCAGGAACTTCTTTACGTTGGACTTCAAGACGACTATCTTATTGTAGTCAGCTGGAAAGCAGGGAAATGGAAATTGTTTAACATGCGTGCAGTTCTAAGAAAAACGCTTTGTTCAGAAAATCTACGTTTAGGTTTAGGCACAGCTAACGAGTGGGGGAAATTATTAATAGTTGTTTCAGCTAGACGGGCGTGGAGAAAGAAGAGGCTTACCGTTAAAGCGGCTGCGCGTTTGTGCCTGCAGAGCACAAGTTGAGAATCGAGATGGCGCCTGCAGGCTTTTGTGGAAAAAAGTCTCGTAGAATCTTGGGGAATCTCGGAGAACCTCGTACCCTGGTTCCATAAATAACGAGGAAAGGAAAGCGGGAGGACAGACGATTTTTAGTCACTAAAGCATAGAAGAAAAGAGTGTGGTGAACGAAACAAACAACGACTCGGTTGAAAGTAGAGTTGTAACGAACACAAGCTATTTCGGCATGACGTCAGGATTTGACCCCAAGCTAATTCCCCTGTTTGATGGCAGTAGTACTGATGATTCACTGTAGAAATGGGTGGAAAAAGCAGAATTAATATGTCAGCTCTGTTGGGTAAAGCGTATGGAATGCGTGGTCCCAATGCGCCTCACTGGGGGAGCATATGCAGTATACCAGCAGTTGGCTGATGAGAAGAACACAGATTTTGCCTGCATCAAGCGCGCCCTTTTTACACCATTTGCGTTAGATCCTCTTACTGCATGGAAGGAATTCATGGCCTGAAAATTACATCCCGGGGAAATGGTGGGTGTGTATCTGGCTGAGCTAAAAAAGCTATCGGTCCTTTTTGGAGGGATGTCAGACAAAGGCTTGGTGTGCGCCTTTGTTGCAAGATTACCTAAGAGTGGGGAAGATCTGCTCCGTGCCTCATCCCAAGTGGACGAGATGGACATATCGGAAGAATTGGCGCGGGCACGAGTAATACTAAAGAAAAGCCCTAACACTATAGACCAAGCGGCAGCGGTACAACCATCACAGGTTGGATTGCAGGACCTGGGCGCAGCTACAACCTGCTATAAGTGTGGAGGACCCAACAATTTGGCCCATGATTGTCTTTCGTCACATCAACCAACTCGGAAACTTGACGGGCCGCAGTGCTACAAGTGCAAAAAACGCGGACACCTGGCCTGCACCTGTCCGGGAAACAGGCAAGGGGAAGAAGCTACAGCACCAGTCTTCTCCCCAGATCGTCAATGAGCAGGACGCTACCCACTGTAAGCATACACATTAATGGAAGTGAGCGCCTCACGCTTGTGGACACCGGGTGCACCCAGAATATCGTGAGCAAGATATGATGTGCCACTTGGAAAGCAGATAGAATTCTGGTACTAACTGTAGGCGGAGGTTCACTAGCCTCTTGTGGGGTGAGCATTATCCGCGCAAGCATCAACGACGGGCCTGCAGTAGCTGTGCGAGCCCTAGTTGTGGAGGGAGAGCTTCTCGGGTACGACCTACTCCTGGGTATGGACTTGATTACACAACTGGGTGCAATTACTGTGGACAGAACCGGCAAGGTACAGTTGTCCCGATGTGAGGAACACGTTTGTGCTGCTATAACTCTCGACGAGCCTGACTTTCGTGCAGAGTATGATAGAAACACCAATGCATGGACGGCGTCTTAGAAGTGGTCAAACGATCAGCCTTGTGGAACCGGTTATTGGAATATCCCTCACCCATGTGGCTAAAGGAACAGTATGAAGAAGAACTGTAGACGTGGATCGACAATGGTTGGCTTCTTCCATACCCAGAAGATGAGCTTCACCCCCCGCGAGGGCTAATTCCCTTGATGGCCGTCGGACAAGAGACCAAACAAAAGGTCTGCCCCGTCCTAGACTACCGTGAGCTCAATGAGCATGTCGACCCATATACGGCAAGGGCTGATGTGTGTGCATTCAAATTAAGGGAGTGGCGACAGCAGGGATCGAACGTGGCAACTCTGGACCTACGCAGGACCTATCTGCAAATACGCATTGGGAGGAAATTGTGGTCATTTCAGACTGTGGAAATTGGAGGAACCCGATATTGTCCAACCAGGCTAGGGTTCGGTCTAAATGTGGCACCAGGCATTATGACAGCAATCATGCATGCTATCCGGCAGCAAGATGAGGCAGTGCAACAGGCAACATCCTCATACATTGATGATATATTCGTCAATGAGAGTCTCATGTCAGCGCAATCGGTTAGAAGGCACTTTGAGAGCTTTGGACTGACATGTAAGGAACCAGAGTGTCTGTGCGATGGAGCAAAAGTTCTCGGCCTGCACGTGCGCAATAGCAAGGAGGGACTTTGTTGGAGAAGAGGAAGTCATGTCCCCAAGGTCCCATCAAACATCACTCGACGAACAGTGTTTTCACTTTGTGGAAAGATGGTGTGCAACAGCCGTGTCGTCGGGATGGGACAATGCAGTACACGATGTCACCCTAAGGAGCATGCTGACAGTGACTGTGTCCAGGGTGACCAGTGATGACCCCATTCAGGGAAAGTGGTGCGTCAGTGGGAATGAGTTCACGGTCTGGGTGGATGCTAGTTCACTGGCCCTTGGAGTTGCCCTTGCAGTTAATGATTCCATTATTGAAGATGCCTGTTGGCTTCGGCCAGAGAATGATTCGAGGCACATAAACCTGGCCGAACTTGATGCCACATTGAAGGGTGGTAACTTGGCGCTTCAATGGCAAGCCAAGGTTCTACATATCATGACTGACTCGGCATGCACTCATCGGTGGATAACCGATGCATTATATGGAAGAGCATGGCTGACAACACGAGCACAAGTGAGATGTTAATTCGAAGACGGCTGCCACCTTGGTCGACACCATCATAGAGTACGACCTGACCGTGAACGTAGTGTTGATCAGGTCTGCACTCAACAGAGCAGATGCTCTGACAAGAGTCCCTCAACGATGGCTTCTGGCTGGTGCTCGGAGAGATTCTGATAATCTGCAAAACACATGTGCAGCAGTTGTGTGTAATGTGGATGCAGCGCGCATCATGGACATTCATCGACAGTGTGGACATCCTGGCATCAAGCGGACACTGTACTTTGTCAAGATGATTGATCCAGGAGTAGAAAAGAAAGATATCTGGAGAGTGGTGAAAAGTTGCGAGGCCTGCCAATCCATCGACCCAGCTCCAGCATGATGGAAGAAAGGGGAATTGGGAGTGAGTGGTAAGTGGCAGAGAATGGGCATGGACATCACACACTATGTTGGCAACAACTTCCTTACCCTCATCGATTGTGGGCCTACATGTTTCGCGGTCTGGAGACTCCTCGGGCGCCAGGAGTCTTGCAGCATTATTCGCCAGCTGTCATCCGTGTTCTGTGAAAGAGGTGCGCCCGATGAAGTGCTGACAGACAACGACCCAGCCTTTGGCAGCCATCAGATGAGGCAGTTCTTACAAGAATGGGGTGTGCGGCTGCGGCTTAGATGCGCTTATGTGCCTTCTGTCAATGGTATAGCTGAGAGAAGCCATCGCAGCATCAAAACAATTGCTGCCAGGAAGCAGTGCACCATCGCAGAAGCTGTGTACTGGTATAATCTCGTGCCGAAGGATGGCGTCTCTCCAGGAACGGCGCCTGCAAACGCAATCTATCAGTACCGTGTCCGAGAAAAAGGAATCCACCCCGATACAACTGTGGCCACTGAGATAAAACGGAATCGATATGCCAAAGGGGATGCTGTCTTGGTGAAGCTGCCAGGAAACCGATGTACTGACAAGTATAAACGGGGCACAATGACTGATGTGGTGAGTCAGCAGTGTGTCCAGGTTGATGGCGTACCCCGTCACGTTAGGGACCTACGGCCAGTGACACATGTACCACCTCCAGTGGACGATGAGAGTGACTCTGAGATGAGTGGGCCATTGCTTTGGTTTGCACCATCCCTATCAAGCAGTGACTGTGATATCAGTAGCCTCTACGGAGATGAAGCCTTCCCCAATCATCAGGCGATGGATGAGAGCGCACGCGAAGACGAGAGCAGCACTGTCCCCCTTCGCAGAAGCACCCGACGGTGGCGATCGCCACCCCCCTGCCGTCTCTGTGATCATGAGATCAGGGGAGGGTGGAGAAAGAAGTGGCTTACCGTTAAAGTGGCTGCGCGTTTGTGCCTGCAGAGCACAAATTGAGAATCAAGATGGCGCCTGCAGGCTTTTATGTGGAAAAAAGTCTCGGGGAATCTCGGAGAATCTCGTACCCTGGTTCCATAAATAACGAGGATAGGAAAGCGGGAGGACAGACGATTTTTAGTCACTAAAGCGAACGGACGTGTGTAAAAGAAGAGTTAGAAGAAAAGAGTATGGTGAACGAAACAAACAATGACTCGGTTGAAAGTAGAGTTGTAATGAACACAGTAAAAGTTTGCCGAGAGGGGACTATAGATTGAAGCTCAGGCGAGTACTTGCTATGAAAATAACGATTAAGCTGAGGCTGGGTCGCAACGGCTTTTTTGCGAGGAAGAGGTTGCAGGAAAGAGAAACGGGAATCTTCCACTAGGCTACGAAGTCTATTTTAAACTCTATTTACCTCCCTTATTTATTTATTTTTTTAATTAAAATGCATGGATTTAGCAGTAAAATAGCTCTAAACGGGTTGATATGCTGAGAAAACAAAGAATCACTCACGTTTCTTAATTTAAGACAAGGACTGATAATTCGTATTATTTTGATTATTCAGACGCCTTTATCATCTTCAGTGCTATTTTCACAATGTTTCGGCCGATGTAACTTTCTAGGTTCTTTAAATGTATCTTGTCAAACTCTGGAGTCTGGACAGAATTTCGAACTGAACTCTTTCGTTAATTAACAGAGGTAGTATGCTCTCATTCAGTGAGTCATGACTGCAAGGAGCTGTGGCGTACCGAAAGAAGTACTTGGTAATGTTTAGTTGTAAGTGACACTCTTCTGAAGGTTTATGGCTTAATCCTCAATGCAGGTGATACTCTGAATACAATTACAGGTTACTAAAGACTTCAACATTGTCATGGCTTAGGAAATGAGAGTATGTTACCTCTGTGAATTAAATAACGGGTTCTGTTCAATTTTTTTTTTATATAAGGGTCACTATAGGCAAGGCCCGGAGGCCACTCGAGAATACGGATTAATAGGTATGCATTAGTCAATGTGATTATAGCGTAGTAAACATAAGTAGTGGGAATTTTGTAAATTGGATTACTTAGGGGGACGGTTCATTAAGAACTTGTTTACGTTGGACTTGAAGACAATCAGATTGTAGTCAGCTGGAAAGCAGGCAAACGGAAGAGAATTCCACAGGCGCGCAGTTCTAAGAAAGAAGCCTTGTTTATGGAATCTGCGTTTAGGTTTAGGCACAGATAAAATGTAGGAAATTGTTGATAGTGGTTCTAGCTAGACGAGTGTTTTTCGTGAAACTCTGGCGAAGAGGGACCATAGATTTAAGTTCAGATGAACACTTGCTAAAAAAATAACGATAAAGCAGAGACAGGCTCGCAACAAACTTTCGAGTTTGATCCGATAAACGAGGTTACTTCGGTCGAATTGTCGTTAAAATATAACCCAAAATTAGAACAGTAGTCCGAATAATCCAAAAATACGAATTGTTTAATTATTGCGTTCTTCTACGTTTTATAAGTAGAACAGAGGTCTCATATTTTCTTTATTCTTTTCCATTGTTGTTAAATGGCATTTTAAAATCAATTAGCGGAGAAAAAAAAATGAAATTAAAGTTGCTTTATTCATTGTTGAGCAATTTTATGGATGCCAGCAAAATCAAAAACGCCTCTAGATTCCATTTTCTTTTAACAACTTGATTTGAGAATTAAATCCCTATATAAATAGATGTTACTTAGTCGTCCATTTAAACGGACAGAAAGAAGAAACCTTTGCTATTCTAGATATGACCGCTTTCCTTTTCTAGTGACATAATTTCGAGTTGTGAATGAAATTTGATTATCCAAAGTGGGCAGACATTTCGTGCTAACCCCCATTTTAAAAGCAGGCTGGAAATCTTATTAAAAATCTTATTGATTTTTCGAAACAATTCTGTTATCAAAAGCGCCCGGTTCTTGTTTCCCTGTCTTCCCTCTTCCTTCTGTTTCGTTCATTAATATTTGTGAATTTTTGAAAAGAATAAAATTTCTAAAAAAACCAAAGCAAACGAGTAAAAAGAAAAACACACACTTGGATAGATTCATCAATTTACCAAATACCCTTTACAGAATTTATAATCAACCTTGAAAAGCATGAATAGGGAACATATTTAAAAAAAAAAAAAGGACCAATCTTCTCTCAAATAAAAGAAAAGAAACAAAAATGAAATTCAAAAACCAATTCTCTTTTATGATTACTACATAATATCAAAATGAAACAAATAATAAACAAACAAATCAATTCTTAAAATGCGTCCATTCAGTCTGCGCGCTTAACGATGAACATTATATTCCAGGCTTAAGTATTGCTAGCCAGACAAAATGATATTTCAAGCTTAAGTATAGCAGACAAAGCAAAATAATATTTCAAGCTTAAGTATGACACAACAAATAAATTGATATTTCAAGCTTAAGTAAACGCACGAAACAAAATAATATTTCAGACTGAAGTATAACCCACCAATAAAATAATATTTTAAGCTTAAGTATGGTACTATAATGATGTTATTTTAAACGTAAGGATGGCACACCAAGCAAGATGATATTTCAAGCTTAAGTGTAACATATATTCCAAGCTTAAGGACAACAGAATAACGAAAAGCATGGCATATCAATGAAATGGTAGATCCATGAAAAGGATATTTCCGGCTTATGTACAATAGACGAACAGAAAGGATATTTCGAACTTAAGGATAACAGATTTAGATGATATTTCAGGCTTAAGTAATGCAGATCAACAAAAATGATATTTCCAACTTAGGTACGACAGACCAACGAAAATGCTATTTCAAGATTAATGATGGTAGAACGAGGGAAATGATATTTTAGCCATTATTATGGTAGACTAAATAAAATAATATTTTAAGTTTAAAAATGTTATTTGAAATTTAGGGCAGATCCCAAAAAATGTTATTTTAAACCGTAATATGGCAGACCAAGAAAATAATATTTTAAGCTCAAATATAGAAGAGTGAAGAAAAAATTATCTCCAGCTTAAGTATGGCAGACCAACAGAAATGTTATTTAAAACATAAGTTTAGGAGACCAACGAAACGTTTGATTCAAAGTTATGGCAGACCAACAAATATGATCTTTAATTATTTAATTCTAGCTTAACTTGTCAAACCACTGATCACTGGCTGCTAAATTCACTGAGTGTATTTTATTATAAGAATTCAAAACTGGCTCTAATTGGTAACAGATTGATAAATTGTTGTTCAAACTCAGGTGATTTACCCCTATTAGCACAACAGAATATCTCCACTTGCTTATATGCAAACTCTATCGTTATTTTCATGACAAGTGCTCGTCTGAGCTATAATCTATGGTACCCCTCTTCCTAAACTCTCATAAAAAAAACACTCGACTATCAACAATTTTTCCAACTCTCTATCTGTGCCTAAATCTAAACACAGATTTCACAAAAAATGTCTTTCTTACAACTGCCCGCCTGGGGAACACTGTTCCATTGGCTGCTTCCCGGCCTACTATACTATCGTAGCCTTCAAGTCTAATGTAAACAAGTTCTTGTTGGACTATCCCCTAAAGTAATCAAATTCTAAGTAACTTA
Source organism: Euprymna scolopes (assembly GCF_053919585.1). NCBI lineage: Eukaryota > Metazoa > Mollusca > Cephalopoda > Sepiida > Sepiolidae > Euprymna > Euprymna scolopes. Next base: position 51,705,769 of record NC_136490.1, on the reverse strand, counting down.
GACCTTTAATGATTATTACACTTCCACCTTACATTCATTAGCCCTTATTCTCGAGTGGTTTTAAGGCCTTGATAAGTGGTAACTCTCGTGTAAAAAAAACTTTCTGGCTTTATATCTGTAATTATTTAATTCTAGCTCAAGTAGTGAAACAGCTGGGCACTGCCTACTAAATTCAATATATGTGTCGCGTGATAAGATATCTCTTTGAAATTAAACACATGACTGACCAAATGACTGACGGTCAAAGTCTCTCATAGGAATACGATGATGGACGTAAAAATAAATTAAATCATAGAACGATAATTGATGACAATAGAAATATGCAATTTAATTTTCTAATTCTGTTTTCTGCACTCCTTTTTCTCTGTTCACTCTCTCTCTCTCTCTTATCTATGTATTCTCTCTTCTTGCTTCTTTTTCGCTGCTCCTCTTCCTTTCCTTCTCTTTTCTTCTCCTCTATTATCTCCCCTTCCTTTTCTCCCATATTTATTCTCACCTTCTATTATAATCTCTCACTATTCCCCCTTTCCTATCTTCTCACTTTCTTCTATCTCATTTCTCGCTCTTTTCTCTTCTACATTCCTTCCTGAGCTCTCTCCTTTTCCTCGCCCTGTCGAGGGGACCATGATTCCAACTGCACCCCAAACGCAGAGTGGAAACGCCTTGCTCTCATTAACCACATGTAGACTGTGGGTGACGACCCATTATGTCTTAGGATGTGGGGTGGGTTGGAGGTGGTTAGTACTCTCCCACCGAAAGAAATGCAACACCAGAGCCAGAAAGTGGGATTGAGACGCCGATGCTCCCATGGAGGGGCACTCTGACCTGCAAAAAGTGTCTGGGCAGCCTCTGCAGCGTTCCTCGGTAAGGGCTCCTCAGGTGATTAGCAATAAACTGACTCCATTCTGAAAGAGAGAGGGCAAAGCCTGGGAGAGTGGACCTCCTAGAACTGTACAGAACCAGTATTTTCTCGCAATAAACAGGGACTAGGTTATTACAGGAATGGCCGAGTCATGCTTCTACATGAGTCCTTATTTCGATTACCCAGGAGATTGGAGATCAACCTGCTCAATCATTTAGTCATGCCATGCATTAGTACTGGGGTTGATAACCTTTTGGAGCATGAGGGCCAAAAAACTATGGTGATTATAGTAGGAAGGCCAAAACAGCTTTGGCTACGTTGCCATGGAGAACAACAATGTTATACAGTTACTGTGTGCGTTTGAGGAAAATAAATATTAAAGATAGTATTAGATTTAAACAAAGCCACTTATTTTACTATAAAAGTAACGGAAAAAAATTAGACATATTTTACAAAAAAAATCTATTAATTGTGGGCCCTAAGTAAGATAGCAGGCCAAACAAATTCACTCGAGGGCCAGATTTGGCTCGTGGCTCAGAGGTTGCCGATCCGTGTCCCAATATCTCTGAGTTCATTCCAATGCGTCTTGTTGAATATAATTCTTAAAAACATCAAAACCTTATTTCTCCTTTTTATTCTCTTCCCAAATACATACTAGACATTAGTGACCGTGGGTTATTCGTGTTGAGAACAAAAAAGATTACAAATGCCAAGGAGTAACATTTTTAAAAAGCAATATTTTTTTTATAAGTATTTTCTTTCTGGCAGTAATGTCCCTGTAAAATTTTCTTCCTAAGAGTAAGGTAATGTATTCTGAGATCAAAGTATGCTCTCAATATACCTAACTAGCAGGCTGCCTGCCGTTTCCCGGTCACAAACCATGCTTAAATATATTTAAATTAATGCAGATTTCGTATTTATAATTATAGAGCAAATTCTCTCTTATTATTTCGAACCTAATTTATATAGTAATGATTTCAAAACTTAACAACAAAAACTGTAGTGCCATCAGTTGGAATCCAAAGCTAAACATTCAGCTCTCCATCCTTAATCGTTATTTAGCACTTCAGCTTTCGTTACTATAGTCAGATGGATATAAAAGGTTAAAAATTAAACGAGTTCAAGTTAAAAATAAATATGTACGCATCATCAGAAATTAGTCAACTTAGTCCTACCATAGTCAACTTTTTCTTTTCGATTTTAGTTCTCTTAGAATCTACTGTTATAGATTACAAACCAAATTGAAAGTGTTCCTGGGGTCCAATTACTCTATATATAAAGTTTATAGTTTATAGACCAAACGAGAGAAGAGTTTGGTAGAGAAGTTTCGCACACACAAACAAGGTCACATATATATATATATATATATATATATATATATATATATATATATATATATATATATATATATATATAGTCTGTGTGGTAGAACGTTAAATCCTACGCTATTATGTGTGATGTAGAAACTATGGCTAAATAGAATTAAGCGTAAGAGTTAAATGAAACCAATTATCTTATAAGAAACCATAAGAGACCAGGAATAATTAATTAATGAACGGTCGTTTTTCAAAGGAATGTGCAAATTAGTACCCTCCATAAAATCACTCGCATATTAATGGCCGAGTAAGAAGTTTGTTTTAATAATTTTTAACTAAAGAAAGTAGGCTTTTAGTATCAACGTCAGAGCGAAAAAGATGCTCAACTTTATTGGTATATAGATTATCCTACACTTATATTTCGGCATTAAACAATCAATGAATGGTTGATATAACGAACCAAACCAAAATTCTTCTCTCCTTGATCGTCTCCCCTTCCCCCTTTTATTTTACTCCGCCTTATTCCTTCTCACTCTGTATCTTTTATTACCCACATCTTTTCTCTTGTCTCTATCCGTCTCTCTCTCTTCTCCCCTCTTTTCTATTCCCCCTCTCTCTGCTCTTCTTATTCTTTCCTTTCCACTACCTCCTCACCTTTCTGATTAGCGAATATGTCGTGGTCGTTGTCATAGAAATAGACCAAATCATGGAAGCTGTTTGTTTTTTAGGAAAAAATACTTGGCGATTCATTTTCGTTTTTTTATTTTTTTTATTTTTTATTTTGTAAAACTGTCTGATTCAATCAAAATTAAGTTTAAGTATCGCCAATGAAATCATTCACTTAAAAATGGTTACATTTTTTTTTTTTTGTTTAAAGAATATTTATAGATTTATTAAATCAGAAGAAAAAAAATTATATTTTCAAAGCAAATCAATTTATATTTTTGCCATGCTTTTTATTGGTATTTTCAAGTTTTTGTCGTGAATTAATTTTGTTGAATATTTACGTAAATTCACATCGTGCCTACTTTAGGAACTACTAGCATTTCAGTCCGGCGTTGTCCGGGTGTTTGGAGGTGTATGTTGAGCAAAAAAAAAAAAAAAAAAGAAAAAAAAAGCGGTCAATTTTTTAAACTTTGACCCCTATTATGACCCTTTAACATTTATTGTTTTGGGCTAAAACCAAGTTATTAATTTAGATCCATGTCACACGAACCTATATCTAAAATTTCAAGTGTTTAGGCCCTAAATTGTCGGAAGAGTTTGGTAGAGTTCTCACAGGTCAAATCGTTGAACTTTGACCCCTTAACAGCTAAATTTCTGGTCGAAAACTGATCATCTAGATTTTTCCAAATCTCAGTACTCTGTATATAAAATTTCGAGTCTGTAAACTTAAAATTGACAGAGTTATTGCATAGGGAAATGTACACAGACACGTTCACTTTTATAGATATATAGATTACCACTACGACTGTAATTATTTTTAAATAAGTTACCACATATCAAGGCCAGGAGAGCATTCGAGGATCAGGGTTAATATGTGTACAGTAGTGATTGGGACAATGGCGTAGTAATCGTTAGTGGAAATTTGGTATAATTAGGTTATTTAAGAGGACGGTTCAGTAAAAACTTGTTTACATTGCACTTGAAGAAATTGTAGTCAGCTAGAAAGCTGACCAGCAAAACAGAGTTCAACAAGCGAGAAAATCTAGGAAAGAAGCTTTGTGCACAAAATTCACGTTTCGATTTAGGCACCGATAGAAAGTGGGGAAAATTTTTGATAGTGGTTTTAGCTAGAAGAGTTCATTTTGTGGAAAATTGGAAAGGAGAGACCATAGATTGGTGCTCAGTCGAGAACTTGTCATGAAAATACCGACAGAGCAGAGATAAGCTCACAAAATCTCTTGTCGAGAAGAGAAAAAATATCATCACCTACTAGATTAACAAGTCACTACATTAATGAAAAGGATTTTACTCATTTAATGGCACTAGTGCACTTTAGCTAACCGGAAATATTCTTTTTTTTTGTTTTCATTTTCGGAAGAGTTATAGCAGGAAAAAAGAGAGATAATCAAGATATTTGAAAATAACTCTTACCATTCCTAACACTTATTTTATTTTATTAAACCAATTTCTCTTTTACTGAAAAACGTTCATAATTTATCTTTCGCAAATAAAGTTATTGAAAAACAAAAACGTCTGCAAACATTTTTAAATATTATAATTTCTTGTCTTTTCAAAGTAAATATATTTTTCTGATAAGATATATATATATACTGCTAATTTTATATATTTTCCACGAAGGTACTTTATCTGCCTGAAAGTGTTCTTAGATAGCTTTTGTGTCGGAATGTCTTCAGTAAGTATCGATAATCTAAATAATATGGTGAAAAACGGAACAGGCGATTTCGACCAAAGTTCACACCTTACACAGCCTAACATCACAAGTGCATTTCAGAAGTTTTATTACCACACAAATCGAAAGACCCAACATATAAAATCAACAGTAGGTTCTTTGAGATGACAGGGGCGTATTCGAAATGAATGTTTCTGTTTAAATCACAATTTCACAATGATTTTTTTTTTTTTTACACAGTGGTCACCACATATCAAGGCCCGGAAGCCACTCAGGGATAAGGGTTATTGCAAGTACATTACGTTAGTGTGGAGATTTGATGAAGTGCTTACTTAAGGGGGCGGTTCATTAGGAATTTGTTAACGTTGGACTTGAACACATCCAGGTTGTAGTAAGGTGGGAAGTAGGCAGACGAAATAGAGTTCCACAGGCGTGCAGTTCTAAGAAAGAAGCTTTGTTCATGGAATCCACGTTTTGATTTAGGCACAGATAAAGAGTGGGGGGAAATTTTTCACAGTGGATTCAGCTAGACTGGTGTTTTTCATGAAAGATTGGCGAGGGGGGGGCAGAGATTGGAGTTCAGACGAGCACCTGCCATGGAAATAATGATAAAACAAGGATAGGCTCGCAACGTCTCTTCTGTGGGAGAGAGGTTGCAGGGTAAACAACAGTAGATTCTTTGATATGACAGGGGCACATTTGCAATAAATGTTTCTATTTAGGACTCAATTGAAGTATGATACTTTACTTTTGCATTTTAAACTTTAATGCAAGCTATTGTATATAAAATAATGTTATAAAATCAATAGTAGGTTCGCTACAGTGCAATGAAGACTACAATATGTTGTGAACTTAGTCACTGGGAAAGGCATATGAAACTTCCAAGTGCATCGCGATGGGTCCCCAATTAGAGCAGGCAATCAATTGATTTGTTTGGAAAAATGGCTATTTCATCGATTTCAATGACAATAAAACTATAGGAGTGTGAAATATTCGTAGATCATTATTCAATCCCGGGCAACGTCGAGTCACCCTGCTAGTATATATATATATATATATATATATATATATATATATATATATATATAAAGTGAAAATGTGTGTGTGAGGACACTTCTCAACCTATATATATACGCAACAAAGTTTTATCTACAGGCTAAAAATTTGGTATATAGGATATTCAGACACGTGAAAAAATTTTAATTGGTATTCATCTGGGAAAAAAGGGCTGCTAAGGGCTCAAAATTGAAAAATTGGTACTTGGGAGTCATCGGATTTTTACCTTTTTATCAACTGTTACATGAGGTTTGAAAGCACTTTCTAAAGATGTAGCAAGCTAGTCTAATTGTCATTGTGCTTGACTCACTGTCTTTAGGGTTTTGTTTCTATTTCAGTATATAGTGTCCTGGCAGGTCAGCTTTCGTTTTGCTGCTTTGGAATGAATTTTGCTAAGGGATTTTTTCCTTAGTTGTCTTCCCTGTGGCCTTGCCAGGCCACTAATATACATAATCATTCACAAACTATGTATTATGACTATTCAGTGTGGCAAATGTTTCAAGCTGAGAGTCAAAATCCGATCAAGCGGTCAGCAGTTGGGACATTTTAACTCTACCACATTTCACTCGCCATGAAGTAAGGAAAATTGTAATGCGTATATATGTTTACATGTATATTATTAACTGCCTAGAGTGCTCATTTCTTTTACATATGACAATGCATTGCACTAAATGGCAATCTTTTATTTCATTACTGGAGAGCTGAACCAACAAGTAAGGACCAAATATAGAGTCCCGCAGAGTGTTGTTTCTCTGTGCTTCAGCTCTACAGTGTAGTTAAAAGAGGCAATCGTTTTAAACTAAGATTCGAAACTTAATCACTCGGTCAGTTATCTCTGCTTTGGAGAGTCCATATGGATTACCATGTAATACAGCACAAAACATTATACCTTGATTCCTTATTGATTATATATATATATATATATATATATATATATATTTTGTGTACAGAAAGTTGTTAGTTGAGACAGGTCATTGGTACCGTCGGTTTCAAGCCCGATAATAAGGCCCGTTTAAGGTATCCTCATCAAGCTCTCTTCAGCCAATATTCGTCTATATATATATATATATATATATATAATCTCATACAATCATAAAAAGATGCAAAGTGAGGCAATCAGTAATCGCAAATATTTTCTTAAAATTCTAGGAACACAAGGTCTTCTTAGCTGAGAAACCTTTAAAATTTAGAGTAAACAACTCAAAAAAGCTTCTGCTCAGGAGACAATAATTGTCTCTTTTGCTCTGAAGAGGAGGTAGCCACAAGGGGAGATAAATCTGGTTTCTCGATTCTCAGGTGCAGAAGTGCATTTCCCTTCACAGCTAGCAGTCACATTCTCATCAGAGGCATCCGTTTCAAAGGACATCCTCCTCTGCCAACGACTTATTAAATATTGTTTTTATTTCTTACAACAGACTTGGCAGGTATGTTTATTAAGTAAGTATTTGTTTTGGCACACACCCAAAATGAACAACCGACATTTTTTTTTTTTTTTTTTGCTGAATGGCAGGATATTAACCAAAATTCTCCAAGACTCTTATCTCTTCTGCTTTCACATGATCTTCGTCATTTTTACTTATACTCATGATAAGTGGTGTCCCATTTTCTGCTTTCTTCTTTTCTTTATTTTTGCGATTGCAAAATGCCATACATTCTTATATGCATACTTCTTCTTTCTCTATTCATTTAACGTCACTTAACCTTTGTTCAGGGGTCAGGCGTTTTCGGATATTATGCAAGCTCACTCTCAAGTTCTCACCGTTCAAATTCTACTTTTTGTTGGTCTTGTCCAATCACTTGCTTTCAAATTTTCCTTTGTTTGCCAATCGTCCTGCAATTCAAGACCTCCATGTTTTTGCAACAGGTTATCCAGAAGGATGAGCGTTTCACATGACCATACCATCTTAATCGATTCATTCTTAGTATAACCTCTATGCAGTAGTGTAGCAACTATTTTTGCCACCAAGGCTGACGTAAGATCGCCCCCCCTCCCCATTGGCTGGATGTTGATCATCCGTTAACCTTCGAAGTTCCAGAAAGTCCCCAAAATATTTATTTTCATGGAATTACAATCAAGGATCTAATTGTATAATGCTGTTATTAGTCCTAGACTTTCATCTTCTTACAGTAAGATTTTTCAAAGCAAAACGTATAATTAAAATCATAAAAAAAAAAAAAATTATTTAATTTTACCTCCTCAAAATACTGCTTCCTTGACACATACTGCCTGGGGCGGATCGGACCTCCTGCCTCCTCCCCTTTTCTATGCTACTACCTCTATGCTAGGCAAATGTAACCGTTTCAGAACAGGGTCTGACTTTTGGTCAAATTTCACATTGCAGATGCTAATAAACGTAGATCTGTCATTGCCTTGCCGTTTTTTTGTTACTAACATATCAAGCCATTTGAGTTAGTTAATATTGAATTCAGATATAATAATTTTAAAAGATTTCATTAAATCAAAAATTAATTTTTGTAAACAAGTCTGTTTTTATTAACAATGTAATGAACTCGTTTGATTTCAGTGTAATTGGAAATATGATATGCCTTCAGTACGTTTCCAGACTTGTTTCATACAGATATTTAAAATTGTCATAAACGTGTTTAAAATTCAGTACGTTATTGCTATATATGTTATGAGATGACTGACTATTTTTTAATATTTCATGCTCAAACGAACAGCTACAGTAGGAGCTGTAATACACTCTACTAAAGCTTGATTGTCACAGCTGTAATGTAATAAAATTCTGTTTTAAACTCTGAAAAAATTCCATAGACACGTATGAAATGCTTCAGACTGCTTTGGAACAATCTTGCATGAATCGAACATCAGTTTTTGAATGGCCTAATAGATTCAAAGAAAGCAGGGAGTTTGTGAGAGATGATGCAAGGTCTAGAAGGAGTAAGGAAGGAAGTAAGAACACCAGAGTTGATTGGCCAAATAAAGAATTTCATAGATAAAGACCGTCGTATGTCAATAAAGACAATAAATTCACAGTTTGATGTCAGTGTGGGAATTGTACACACAAGTATTCGCAAAGAACTGAAGATGTGAAAGATTTGTGCAAAGTCTGTTCCAAGGGTGCTCTATCCTTGTTATGTAACAATTTGACCAAGATGGGCATCAAGACAGTTTTTTTTTACCCTTTTTTAGTCCAGACCTTGCTCTCTGAGTTTTGTGTATTTCCTAAGCTCAATGTCAACCTTAGAGTCTGTTATTATGAGGCAATTGAGGAGATAAGAGGCTGTGAGGAGTGTACTTAACATATTCTCACACGAATAGGGTCTTCCAGAAGTTGTTGGAACGGTACAACAAGTGCATTGCAGCTGGAGAAGATTACTTCGAAGAGGACTAAAGTACCATGTGTATCTTATCAATAAAAGTGCGCATATGAAAAAAGTCTGGAAACTTATTGAAAGCATCACGTATATTTCTTTAGTGACATGAACGCATTTTTTGTCTCTAAATCAGCAGCAGTTAACTCCTATCATTCCACACTTTTTTAGCTGTTCAATCCTGTGTGTGTACTATTGATATCTTAATGAAAAAAAATCCAAAGGAGTCAAAAATATCAATTCTAACTTCCAACGAACACACCCTCTCCCTCGTAACTCTTCACTTTGGTTTTCCACAGTCTTGTTACCCAGAGCGACTTTTAGATATTTTCTCCTCTCTCTGTCAGATATATTTTTTTTGTGTGTGTGTGTGACATTCAGCTGCAATGACACGATTCTTCCTCTGAAATCTAAGCTGAACTATTCTTTAAGATTATTTATATTGGGTGATTCTCGTCTTTCACCAAACAGATCCATTTTCCGAAAAATCAAAGTCAAAATAAAAATAAAATCAAAAATCAAATAACCAGTAAAAGCATGCAGACAAATATTTGAATTTGTTTTACGTGCGAGAGAATGAATTTAAACACGGAAGAAAAGAGTCACATGGTTCAAATCTTTGCAAAGATCGATTTCCATGAAATTAAATTGATTTTTTTGGTTTTAACTTTCATAAGACGAAAATTTGCTATCTCTACTAGTATAAAATTTGGTATGTGTGTATGTTTATACATATTCATATACAGGATTTACTCCTAAACTAACTAACCGAATATTGTGAAGTTTGAAACACAGCTGCCCGACGTAAAAAATCATAATGTAAACTATTAGATTGGTGAAAAATAGTTGTTTTTTGACGTCCTACTTCATACCAAAAATCAAAAAACATTATTTTCACACCAACCTAATATATATAGTTTATTTTTCTGCAAAGGGCTAAAACCCTTTCGTCAACATTCAGATATCTCCGATTTTTTGTGGATTTTTAACAATAGATATTTTTTTGTCAGCAATTAAAAGATATTCCCTAGATTTCAGTTTTTTTGGGGGTATATTAAAGGGTCATTAGGGAGCATAATATTGGCACAACCTCCCATTTAAAAATTAAAATATTCCAGATTTGTATTAAATTCAATCTATATTACGCAAGGTTTCCTGAATTTATTTTTAATATCCTTTCAGCTTAAACGTTTAATTTTAAAATCGGAATAATCTAATGAATTTTGCTTGAAACAAAGTCTGCTGGAAGTTCATGACTAAAATTTGGTGGGAAGGTCAGATACAGATAATTCTCCAAATTTCAGTTTCTTTATAGTATTTTAAAGTTATCAGTAGCATAATATCAGCACAACCTCCTATTTGAAAATTCAAATATTTAAGATTTGCATTAAATTCGATCTATATTAAGCAAGATTACTGGAATTTCAATTTCTTTTTAAGGCACTTTAAGCTTAAACGTTTAATTTTTATATGGAAATAATCAAATGAATAATACTTAAAATTGGAATAAGCATTCTAAATGCATAGTTCGGTATCATTATTTCTTGATTTTAATCTTTGTAAGATGTGAAACTATTCTATTTGAGGAATTAATTTTTGCCAGTCTTGGGACCGGTGTTTTTCTAGTTTATATTAATCACTTGTTTCTGATTGTTATCATCCATGTAGAATCAAACAGATACTTATTGATATAAGGGCTCTAAATGCTGTCTGATTAGTTGGAAAATTGTTGCTTGAATGAATATCACTTCAATATTTTATCAGTGGAGTTACCTTAAAGATAATACCCATTAAAACAAACCTTATATTATTCTTAAAGTGAATCGTGGCATCACAAACCAAATCTGGACAGTGCTAAGTGATGAGCCAGGGTTGCTGAAAATTTCACACGTCGTATCCGAGTGTGCTTTTCATTGAATGACAATAAAACAAAGACTTTTGACATTCATGCCTAAAACTTTGTGGACAAGGCAGGTATTGGCGGAAGTTTGTTCATACCAAATTCTCGGGCATAAGAGATAGAAATGCCTGTAAGAGAGTAGTCTCTGAAGGCAATTCTAGCAACTCTCAAAGAATTTTGACTCTGTCTCATCTCAAAAGATTGGCTCTTGTGATTTTTGGAGAATATATAATCATGTTGTTAATAACGGCAAGTCTGCTATTCATCCTTTATTTAAGCGGCGTTATGGTGGTTATCTTATCTTTTAAGGATGAAGTTGATATCTGTGTTCGTTTTTCTTTTTTCTTGTGATGGGCTCTATTCTATGTCCAACTATTTCTGTCGATATTAATAATCTTCCAGAGAATATTGTTCAGAATATTAATATCTAAGCTGATGATGCCATTCACTATTCTGGTATTGCTTCTCGCCCATCTCCTTTGAATCAGTTGAAGTATGTAGCTAATATAGAAGTTGACTTGGCTTTAGTTGTATACTGGGGTACTAAATAGCTTATTTTCTTTAAGCATGTTATAACTCAGCTTGTGTCTTTCATTCGTAAGCATGTACGTTTTGTTCCCGATATTCTCAGGGATGGCGTTATATAATTTAGTGCTAGCATTTTTCATTACGTCATTCATATTGAACCATGTTTTCGTAGGGAGGGGTCAATATGTTGAATATTTATGTGTAATGATGAACAAACACAAAAATATAAAAATTACTGATAGAAAAAGAGATTTTGGTTTCTTTTTAACGGCAACACTTATAAGATTGTTTAGAGACTTTATTGAGCAAATGCATAATATTTACATGTGTAGCAAAGGAATCTTCGTTTTGCTATATATATATATATATATATATATATATATATATAATATAAAGCTGAAAGTGTGTGTGTGTGTGTGTGTCTGGTCACGAATAGGCTCATATATGGTTGACTATTTAAAAAAAAATGATTACATATAATGATAGAAGGTGTATCGAGGATCAGGAATGGGTATGTTTGATCTGACAGAACGGTGGTTCATAAAAATTGTTGGGTCTGCGTTCGCACCTGCCCCCCAAAGTATGGAAATGAAAAATGAAATAAAAAACATTTACAAGTGTTTTTGATATAGATGTACACAAGAATACTTTGATAAGTATGTTTCAACTTAGAGATGGTATAATAAAATTGTGGGGTCTGCGTTCGCGCCTGTACTCCATGGAAATATGGCACAAACTTTGACACAGACTTTCATATCTATTTGAGTAAGTATACTTTGATAATTATGTTTCAGTTTGAAGAAATATGGTGTAATAAAATCATTGGATGTTTGTTCACGCCTGCCCTCCATAGAATGTAAATATGTCACAAAGTTTAACAAGGTTTTTTTAAAAGGGATGAGGTCCACAATAATACCTTAACTTTAATCTTAATTCACGTTAGCTTTTATTTATTTTTTTTTGTTGTACCATATTGTGTCTAATAAATACACGTTCTTATTAAAGTGAAAGCAAAAAAAAAAAAAAAAAAGTCGGAACTTTAGACCATTCTCGACACAAATTTTGCATAATTCTGTTTTTTTTCTTCTCCACTTTCACGTGGCATTCTTTCGAAAATAGATAAATAGATAAATAATAAAAAATAAGAACGTTACTTGATATTATTTCAAAAGAAGGAAAAAATCCTGCTCACGTGATTACGTGTCTTTTTAAAAAGATTTACATGTTCTGCTTGAAAAGGGCGCCATTTTCTTCTTATTCATATTAATATCGATTCCTTACTTTAAAAAACTGAAGTAATTACGTGTTTACATTTTTAATATCCCATTTTGCTGTTTCGGAATATTTTACTAAAGTAAGTAAAGCTTCATTATTTTTCAAAACTGTTTTTGTTTCTTTGTCTTTCGATATTTCGTCGATATTATTTAGTAAGAGTGTTTAGCAGAAAAGCCAACAAACGACTACCCGAAAATAATACACAAGAAATAAATGCTACCATAGGCAATAAAAGTTCAGTTCATGTTTTTTTTTTGTTTTGAAATAGTTTTTAATGCTCTTTACTTGAAATAATTTCAGCGAACCGAAATTAAAACGAAATTTGAGGCGATAACTACTTAAATGAATTTTTATATAAACTATACATGCCATAATCGAATATTCCTCAAGCACAAAATAACGGAAAACATTAAAATATGTTTAGAAATATTCCTTACGTTGACGGAACTCTCTTAAATTGTTAACACAGAATGTTCAGGTGCCCCTCCTTCAAATTGAGAATGGGGCTCTCCATTTCAAAGTCGCTGCCATTTTGATTTTTTTTTAAACCGGTTTGTGAATTAAAAAAGAAAAAAAATTTTACAAACTACTTAAAAATACTTAAAATATAAACCAATGAACTTTTCTGCCATAAAAGTAACTTTTATTGACTATGGTAACATTTATTTCTTGTATATTTATATTATTATATATATAATATTTTCTCTTTGTAAGGAAACATCATTTTGTTGGTCACTCTTGGCTACGAACGGAAACAAAGTTGATATAAAAAAAATATATTTTCACGAAAATTATCTTTACTTTCATCATATTTTGCTTAGGGTAAAATTTTTGAGTATCAAAACCTTTTTCTTTACAACCCCCTCCTTTTCATAACCTATCATACTTTCATTAATCACAGTCCATTTTCTGTAGGCTGTTTTTGAACCCAGTCAACGACGGGTACTTCTGCTAGTATATATATATATATATATATATATATATATATATATATATATGTATATGTTAGTGATGGGACGATCCCAATATTTTTCTGGATTCCGATACAATTACCAATTCCGTACTACATTCTCGATTCCGATTCCTTATAAATCTCTTATATTTTTTCAAACGTTAAAACACACTTGTGAGGGGTGACCTAGAGATTTTAGTATTACTGGAAGTTGAAATCTCTAAATATTTATTTTATTATTACTACAAGTAGTGGAAGATGTTTCTAAAATTAAAATCAAATAAGACATAATTTAAGGAATTGGTTTTTGGCATCAGAAAATAGGCTTAAATTTTTCTGATAGTCCAAAAAATTCCGATTTTTCTGATTCCCGATTCCAATTCCGATTAATCGTCCCAACACTAATATATATATATATATATATATATATATATATATATATATATACCAAAGGAATTTTTAATGAAGAACTTTGGGCTAAAAGATTTTTTCGTAGAGGCATACAGATTGTAAAATTTGCAAGATTATATATTTATCATCTAAATCTTTCAAAATATATTTTTTGATCCGTATAGAAGTGTTGATAATAAAATCAAATTAGTTTTCTCTAGGAGCAAATTGTACTTTTTTGTCCTTAGTTAGTGAAGAAAAATAAGCCTTCTTGACTGAGGAAATTTTTATTTTTGTCCCAATTTAGCATGCCTCTATTTTAGGTGACATATTTTTGCAACACGAAACATTCTGTTTTATTAGATCGTTACATTAAGTGGCTTCTCGCTTTCTCTGAAGCGATTTCCAGAAAAAAAAATTATGCATTAGATTTTCTATTTAAAAACCAAGCAATCAATTGTAAACCATCGAATTGACATGTAGCAGCTTACACTCGCTACATCACAGGCAGAAGCTACTTCTCACGATTCGAGATTTGAAATCCATTTTCTCCCTGACTTGTCCAATCACCAGCCAGCTCTCTATCACGTGAAATGTGAAATCTTAAACTCTCAACCATCTTTCAACCTGCCTGGGAGCAGACTTCACCTGGGGCTTTGGCCCCAGGCAGAACGTGAGTACAACAAGCTAGCTATGGCTCTCTTCAAACTCACATTTATTTCCATATGCTGTACCCTAATGAACATTCTTTATCATGCTAATGAACACACACCGACACACACACACACACACGCACCTACTCTTTCTTACCACAATATACTAACCCTTTGCCCTGTCTCTACTATAGGACCCATGCTCCTACATACATAAACACACTGAGGTCTTTACACTTCTTTCTTCTTTAACCGGCTTCCTTCATACAAACGGCTACTAGCTATAAACACGTGTAAATGGAACTGCACTATTCTCTCCTTCAACCAGCCGGCATGATATTAAATCTATCTTTACTCAAGAACGCTTCAATCTACTAATCCGTTTCTCTCTTCTACTAACGCTACTAACGAAAATGACAAATAAAGTTGTTTATTAATATAGAATTAAACTCCATCTCGTTGTCTCATATCTATAGACTTGTCTATCTAAGCAGAATGGAACATCAAAGCCTGCTTATAGGCTAACTTTATTTTTTATTTCTTAGTTTTTTTTTAATTTGAGGCCTACAATGGCTGAAAAGTTGTAAACATCGCAATCAAAATATGTGTTATATAATCAGTTGGTCCATTTTAATAACGCAAAGATTTTTTTTATGTTAGTTGTAAATGTTGTAAAAATTTCCAAGACTATATATTTATAATATAAATCTTTATAAATTTATATTATATTTGTATTCGTACATAAGTAACCGTAATAAAATCGGATTAGACTTCGCTAGAAGCAACGTGTATTATCTGTTCTGATACTAAACTTCATCTTTCTGTCATCAGTTAGTGAAAAAAAATCCTTCTAGACTGAGGAAATTCTTATTTTTCCCCCAATCCAATATGTCCCTATTTGAGGAACTGTATTTTTGCAACATTAAAACCCAACGTTTTGTATAACTTTGCCATCATGGAGATGGAAGTAAATAAGAACAGGACTAATTCCATACTCCTCGACAGTATGCATTTGGCCCACAATGCTCTGCACTTCCTGTAAAAGTGTAAGTACTAAATCACATTAAATACCAGCCTCCTCATCCTATTTTCTCTTGCTCGCAACCATTTATTTCTCTCTATTATCATAGCTTCAATTTCATCGCTCTATCCCATCCTGCATCCATATGGTTCTTTCGTTCTCTTCATCTTTTAAAGTGGTTTAAGCACTTTTCATTTCTACGACCCTTTTTCTCTCGCTCTTCCCGCTCTGTTTCTTTCTCCCCTTTCTATTCCTCTTTCGTTTTTCCCTTCCTCTTCCTTGTCTTTTGCTCATTCACTCTCTTACTCTCTCTCATCTCTCTATCTCTCCCTCTACTACTTTATCTCTTCCTTTCTCTTCACCTTAAACTATCCTCCTCCACTTCCTCCCTCTCTTTTCTTATCCCCCTCGGCTTTTCTGTTTATTTTTTCTCTACCTTTTCTATCGTCCTCTCTTTTACCCTTTATTCTTCTGTCTCTTATGTCTCCCGATTCCGCATACACTCTCTCTCTCTCGCCTTCCTTTCTCTCTCTGCATATTCATCTCTTTCTGTCTCAAAATTTCACCCTCCTATTTCCCTCCCTTTCTTTTCTCTTTCTTTTTTCTTTTTCTATCAGTCTCTCTTTTTTCTCTGTTGCTCTTTTTCCTTTTCTCTTCGTCGCTTTCTTTTTCCCCCTTTCCCTTTCTCTCCGCTTCTGTCTTTCTTTTTTCCCTTTCTCCCCCTCTCGCTTTCTTTCCACCATTTTCTCTATCTCTCTTTCTTTCCACCCCTTTCTCTCCCACTTCTTTCTTTCTCCCTGTTCCTCTCTCTTTTACCTCCGTTTGTTCCTGTATCGTTCTCTCTCCCAATCAGTCGTCTCTCTACTCCTCTCCTTCGCCTCCCTCCCTTCCTTCTTTCCTCCCATTACCATTCTTCGCTTTTGCTTTACCTACATTTCTGTGAAACACACGGCCGTTTCGTGTTGCGTGCAGACATGATAGAGATCTTGCCAGAATTCTTGCTGGTTTATCTGTTTATATTCGCAATGGTCGAAGTAATATTTATGGGGTTCCTGCACATGATGGGTGTCTTTGATCTTTGGAGTCCCTGCTGCCTGTAGAACCTTCTTGCAACGAAAGCTTTCGAAACCACTTAAGAAACAACGAGAGACACCGTCGTCGTAAGCAAACAATTCACCTTAATCATGTAACCAACAAATGAAAGGCAACACTCCTGCAAAATGGGTCTTAAACATTTAGACAAACAACACACGCATGCACGTAGATACATGAAAACAAAATACGAAGCACACACACACACACACACACACACACACACACACACACACACACACACACATATATCTATATCTATAAAAGTGAAAGTGTCTGTCTGTCTGTGTATCTGTGTGTGTAGATTTTCCTACGCAATAACTCTGTCAATTTTTAGTCTACAGACTCGAAATTTGATATACAGGGTACTGAGATTTGGGAAAATCAATGTGATCCGTTTTCGGCCAGAAATTTGGCTTTTAAGGGGTCAAAGTTCAACGATTTTACCTTTGAGAACTCTACCAAACTCCTCTGACAATTTTGGGTGTAAACACTTGAAAGCTTAAATATAATTTCCTTGGACATGGATCTAACTTAATAACTTGATCTGAGCCCAAAACTATAAATTTTAAGGGGTTACATAAGGGGGAAAAAGTTTTTAAAAAAATAACCCTTTTCTTTGTTTTGTTTTTGCTCAGCATACACATCCAAACACCTGGGCAACGCCGGGCACCCATGCTAGTATATCTATAAAAATGAACGTGTCCGTGTGTCTGTGTGTGTGTCTGTTTGTCTGTGTACATTTTCCTTCGCAATAATTATGTTAATTTTCAGTCTACAGACTCGAAATTTGATATACAGGGTACCGAGATTTGGGAAAATCAATGTGACTGTTTTTCGGCCAGAAATTTTGGCGACTAAGAGGTCAAAGTTCAACGATTTGACCTTTGAGGACTCTACCAAACTCCTCCGACAATTTTGGTCTAAACACTTAAAATTTTAGTCATAGGTTCCTTGGACATGGATCTAACTTAATAAGTTTGTTTGAGCCCAAAACAAATGTTAGGGGGTCATAATAGGGGTCAAAGTTAAAAAAAGTTGACCGGGTTTTTTTTTGTTTTGTTTTTTTGCTCAGCATACACTTCCAAACATCCGGGCAACGCCGGGTATCCATGCTAGTATATATATATATATATATATATATATATATATATATATCTCCACATATTTGTTATAGCCATAACTTCCATTCATTCTCAAGAGACAATGGTTACCCCCTGTAAGGATGTCTGCATTCATAATTGAAGTAAAGATTGTGCAGTCTCCCACTAGATCTGTACTGAATCAGTGCTGTAGTTTCCAGTGGCAAGGAGAATTGCAAAACGATTGGAACCAATGCCAACATCTGCTTATATACACAAGCAGTTCAGCCCGGTTTTGCTCTGGCCCTATGTACTGTTTCTAAATTTAGGTACATATGTGTGTGTATATATATATATATTAAAAAGTTTGACTTATGTCCAGGTAACCTACATCTAACATTTCAAGTGTTTAGACCCAAAATTGGTCGAATTTGGTAGAGTCTGCAAAGGTCAACTCTTTCAACTTTGACCTCTTGGCAGCCAAATTTTCGCCCAAAAACTGATTAAAAAGTTTTTGGCATTTCTGAATACCCTTTATGTAAAATTTCAAATGTTTACACGTAAAATTGGCTGAATACTTTGCTAGAGACTGCAAAGGGCAAATCTTTTGAAATTTGACGCCTTAGCAGCCAAAATTTTGGCCAAAAAATGATTAAAAGACTTGCCCCATGTCTGAATACACTTAATGTAAAATTTCAAATGTTTAGACCAGAAATTAGCTGAGTAATTTGGTAGAGACCCCGCAGAGGTCAATTTTTTAAAAATATTTGACTCCTTAACATTTATTGTTTTGGGTTCAGATCAAGTAAAAGTGTTTGACCTATGTCCAATAACTTACATTTAAAATTTAAAGTGTGTAGGTCCAAAAGTGGCAGAGAAGTTTGGTAGAGTTCTCAAAGGTCAAATCGTTGAACTTTGACAGCCAAATTTCTGCCTGAAAACTGATTAAAAACATTTTCACAAATGTCATTATTCCTTATGTCAAATCTCCAGTCTATACATTGAAAATTGACAGTTTGATAAAGAATTGTACACACACACAAACACAGACAATTTCACTTTATGTATGTCGTGATATTTTCAGTGATTTTTTTGTATTTCTGTGTTGTACCAACGATTAATTCCTGATGAGTTTGTTAGTGAAAGAAGTCCCCAGGGGTTTTCCGTGTATTATTTTTAAAGCGCTATATATAATCTTGCATAATGTTTTGGGTATCTATTTGTTGTAGTACTAAATAGATGGGAAGAATTTAGTCATATGCCAATTGAAAATTGTGATGCTGATGTAATGGGTATTAGTCTGTACTTAGGATTTGTGCGTGGACATTTCGAATTCAGTCCATTTACATTTATGGATGATAAAACCCTTCACCTCGCCCGCCTGTAAATACCTTGTTCTAGAATGTATCAAAGAATCCAGTTCCAATAACAGAATCAAGTCAACTCTGAAATCGTACCATATTAATTGATCCAAATTTACCCTTTTAGCAAACTCTTAAGCATATTTTGAAAAACAAACACTGCCTCATTTGTGAACACAAAATCAAATCGAGCATTCTGACAGTGATGGTCAAATGTTTATATAAATAGACATTTGAGGAGTTTGTCTGCAGGCACCGATCCCATGGGCCAGTGGGTAGAACTGCTCACTATTAACTTGACGGTTGTAGGTTCAAACTCTGGTTCAGGATGAGTGCTAGTCTAGCTGCACTGAAGTGCTGTGATACAACAAAACAGTCAGACTATCATTTTAAGTCCCCCTCCTTATTTAGAGCACTGTTGTAAGCTATTTCACCCTGAAGCATGCCATCAATAAATAAACAAATCGAACACTCTAACAATGGTGGTCGAATCTTTATATAAATAAACATTTGAGGAATGTGTTTGCAAGCACTGATCCCATGGGCCCGAGAGTAATACTGCTGATTATCGGCTTCATGACTGTAGGTTTGTACTCTCGTAAGGGATGGGTGCTAGTGTAGCCATACTGAAGAGCTGTGATATAGCAACACAGTCTCTGTGGATGACTATATATCGAACTCTCTGGATTGTTTAATGTCTGTGGCCGAATTGTGTGTTTATTAGTTATTAGCATTTCAGCCAGCGTTGCCCGGGTGTTTGGAGGTGTATGTTGAGCAAAAAAAAAAAAAACAAAAAAAAACAGCGGTCAATTTTTTAAAAATTTGACCCCTATTATGACCCTTTAACATTTATTGTTTGGGGCTCAGATCAAGGTATTAAGTTAGATCCATGCCCAAGGAACCTATATCTAAAATTTCAAGTGTTTAGACCCAAAATTGTCGGAGGAGTTTTGTAGAGTTTTCAAGGGGCAAATCGTTGAACTTTGACCCCTTAACAGCCACATTTCTTGCCGAAAATGGATTACAAATATTTGCCCAAATCTCAGTACCCTGTATATCAAATTTTGAGTCTGTAGACTGAAAGTTGACAGAGTTATTGCGTAGGGAAATGTACACACACACAGACACTTTCACTTTTATATATATATATACTAGCATTTCAGCCCGGCGTTGCTCGGGTGTTTGGATGTGTATGTTGAGCAAAAAAAAAAGGGGGGTAGTAGGAAGGCAGGCTCGAACCCGTACCGCAAATGAGGAAGAGAATAGGGAAAAAACCTGACGTCTTTGCTGTTCCGACCACCACCACACCGGAAGTCACTTATGTTTAAATTAAGGCTAGACAATCGAAAGGAGAGGATGACTTTCGAAAATATCGGTGAAAAAAGAAATCCCCCCTGTAGAAAAGTGCCCAGTTACCGTGAAGATATTAATGTTTTTAGCCAATTTTTCGATATTTGTCGTCTGAAAGGTCGAACTTCAAAACGATGCTGATCTTGGTAAAATCCGTCGCCTCTGTCGAAAGTTTTAAGCAGATATGCAAACATACATACATACATACATTTATATATTGGTAACTAAAAATTTTCGACCCAACAGATTAAAAAGCTTGCCCTATCTCTGAATATTCTTTATGTAAAATTTCAAATGTTTAGATCAGAAATTGTCTGAGTAATTTGGTAGAAACCGCAGAGGTCAATTTTGTTTTAAGTTTGACCCCTATTATGACCCCTTAAAATTTATAGTTTTGGGCTCAAATCAAGTTAAATTAGATCCATGTCCAAGGAACCTATATCTAAACTTTCAATTGTTTATACCCAAAATTGTCGGAGGAGTTTGGTAGAGTTCTCAAAGGTTAAATCGTTGAACTTTGACCCCTTAACAGCCAAATTCCTGGCCGAAAACGGATCACAAAGATTTTACACAAATCTCAGTACCCTGTATATCAAATTTCAAGTCTATAGACTAAAAATTGACAGAGTTATTGCACAGGGAAATGTACACACACAGACACACAGATACAGACACATACACGGGCACGTTCACTTTTATATATATATATATAGACAAATTAATTCAATATGTCAGTTGTTAGTTATGAAAATATATGTGGCAATTAGGCTACATAGTAGTTTCTTCATTTCATTTGGATAGGAAATTTTCAGGTTATAATGCCTATAGTTTAATTCAAAAAGTAATTAAAAATAAGTTTAGTACAAAAAAAAAATAAAAATCAGTTAAATACAAAAAGAATTGAATTGCTTTACCTCAAATTTTGACTGAATAATAACTTAGATACCCGTGCTTAGTATGAATTAGATGATACGCTCTTCCTCGTTGATTCACTTTAAATCTGACATGATCTGGCGCCCATCTTACAGGTAGCTTTCAATATTTCAGCTCCAATACCAGACGGTCCAACTGCTTTCCCATCTTAATCTGTCTTAGAGGCTTTTAAATTATATTATGCCAGTGGCATTCCCCCTAGCTGTGTTGAACCGGCTTCTCCCGTAAGAGGACGTTTCATAGGAATATCAAGTTCACAAGTGGTCTCCAGTCGTATGTATATCCCGGTTAAGGGAGATGTTAAGTTTTAGCATTTCTTGATGGGAGGGTGTTGACTTCTTTGTACATACAGCACCTTGTGTTTCCGAATTGTCACTCATCTGATACTGACCTGGCTCAGCATTTCTTAACGTCGGTGATCTGACGAGAACTTCAACGTAATTATGTCATATATACAAGGGGCGTGCAATAAGAAATGCCCCTGACCCACTTCTCATAGAAGTAGAGCAACGAAACTTGGCACAGTTATTAGTCTTTCTCTACATAGTAACCACCCAGAGTTATGCATTTCTCTCATCGTTTGATGCAGCTCTGGAGACCTCTTTTTGTAGAACACCCCAGGTTGGTCCTTCAGAAATTAAGACTGCATAATCTGGGAAACGCTTTCCTTTCAAAAACAACTTTATGGCTGGGAAGAGGTGAAAGTCAGAGGGTGCAAGGTCAGGAGAGTAGGGAAGGATTTCATAACCACATGTCTGTGTTTCTGATCTGGCGACATGCGAGTTGGACCGGAGTGTTGTCCTGCAGGAGGAGGGTACCATTGTTGATCTTGCCCTGCCTCTTGATTTTGATAGCTTCCCTTAATTTCCTCAAGAGTGAAGCATAATAAGCTCCTGTAATTGTGGTGCCCTTTGCCAGGAAATCTGTCATCACTACTCTGTCCTGATCCCAGAAGACTGTGAGCATGACCTTGCCAGCGGAGGGCTGCACCCTTGCCTTCTTTGGAGGTGGTGAGTCTAAGTGCTTCCACTGCATTGACTGGGCGTTCGTCTCTGGATCATAGTGATGGACCCAGGTTTCATCCTGTGTAATCAGTCTTTTGAAAAACTTTGACTCATCTTGGCACATCTCCAAATTCATCCTCGAGCACTTGACGCGTTCTCGCTTCTGGAATGGTGTGAGCAACCTAGGAATCTGGCAGACACCTTATGCATACGCAAATGGTCATGTATGATAGTTTCCACAGACCCTGTACTAATCTTGACATCTTGGGCTATTTGGCGAATAGTAATGCGCCGATCTTCCAAAATGGCAGCCTCAAATTGACGGATAGATGTCTCATCAATGGCAGAAGTGGGGAGGGGGGCCGACCAGGTCTGGGACCTGTTTCCACAGACTTCCGGCCATGTTTGAATTCACAATTCCAGCGTTTTACAAGGTCATATGATGGGGCATTATCACCATAAGTTTCTTTTATTTCATCAAAAGTCTCTTGTGGTGTGCGTCCTTTCAAATACAAAAACCGGATCACTGCTCGACATTCAACAGGCTCCATTTCACACCTAACTCAGTTCAAACACCTGTAAAACAGAAACCACGATTAGTTCAGAGCTTTAATTTGCCACATAACCCATAGAGATATAAATCATTGCACATGAAAAATTTCAGCTAGATCAGACAACTGGAAGTGGGTCAATGGTATTACTTATTGTACGCCCCTCGTATGTTAAATCATATTGAGAGGAAAGAAATCAAGAAAAGACAAAAGAAGAGACGAATGGTGATACAAGCAATTAATTTTAATACTTTTTATTAAACCTTTCCTCATCGTCTTTAACCTCCTTTATTCTTTCCTGTCAATTATCTATCCTTATTCCTTGCAATACCATTACGTATTTGGAATTTACATTAAAAAAAACCGTATATTTATTTGCCTTGGCTTACACCTACCTAAAGTATATAATTTACCTAAAGTATATAATTTACCTAAAGGACACATAAAATAAATATAATCTTGTCCACATCAAAAGATGCTTTATTTTCAACACACTCACACACACACACACACACCCATATATACAACATAATCACGTTGACATACCGGTTTTCATCAAATCACCGAAGTTAAGCAACGTTGAGCCTGACTAGTATCAGATGGGTGACCATTTGGGAATTCTAGGCGCTGTATGTGCTTTCCGCTTATCTCGGCATTGTTTCCAGTCGTCCTGAACCTCCACTTGTCACTGGTTTTCAACAATTGACACTAAGGAGAGGTATGGTTGGAGATTGCGCAACTCTTGCTTATAAAAATGTCATGTGTAGGCACCCTTACAGTGGATATCCATAGTCTGTCAAGACTGAAGGAAGCCTTCTCTACCTTATATATATACTAGCCAAAAGTACCCGTCGTTGACTGGGTTCAAAAACAGCCTACAGAAAATGGACTCTGATTTATGAAAGTATGATAGGTTATGAAAAGGAAGGGTTGTAAAGAGATAGCTTTGAATTCGGGGGTATCAAAACCAAAACAAAATATGATGAAAGTAAAAATAAAATAGATAAACCCCATAATTTATTATATCATACCTGTTCACACTGAAACACTTATCACAGTATTCTGTGGATCTATATTAAAAAACCTTGTTAAACTTAGTGAGGTCAGGCGCGAACGAACACCCCATGATTTTATTATACCATATTTCTTAAAACTGAAACATAATTATCAAAGTATACACACGCAGATAGACATGAAAAGTCTTTATTTAAGTTTGTGCCTATTTTCATTCTATGGAGGCCAGGTGCGAACGCAGACCCCACAATTTTATTATACCATCCCTTTTTAAGTTAAAACATACTTATCAAAGTATTCTTATGTACATCTATATTAAAAATACTTGTAAACGTTTTTTTTTTTTAATTTTTAAATTTTTTATTTCCATACTTTTGAACCAGGCGCGACCGCAGACCCCACAATTTTAATGAACCACTGTGCTGCAGGATCAGACCTACCCATTCCTGTGTCTCGATACATCCATCATTATATGTAATCAGTTTTTTTTAAATAGTCAAACATGTAGGAGCCTATTCGTGACCAGACACACACACACACACACACAGCTTTATATTATAGATATATATATACTCCTCCACTTTTATATATTTATATTTAATTAAATAGTCATTGCATTTTTCGATGTATAGTTTTAACGGTGTCTGTTTGAGAATACTTGCTGCATTCACGAATATGTACTAACGCTATGCGTCTGTGTGTTTTGTATATCAAAGAATTTTTATGAACACGCATTTCTTCGTATATATGTACTAAAACATTGAAAAATACAAAATCATTAAACATTCTCAGTAACATATGCATATGTGTATATTCTCCTTTGTACATACACTATACATATGCATGTATATATATATACATACACACGTGTGTCTCTGATGAATATGTAATTATCAAAAAAAAGTCTATTCTATTATGTACTTAGAGTAAGTATTGATTTTGCGCAGATGTCAATTTCAACTTTTCGTATTCTAATTTTTAAATTAGATAACATATTTTTCTTTCATGCGAAAATGCACATTTTTTCTAATGCTCTCTCTCGAGATACATACATACATATACACATATATATATATATATATATATATATATATATATATATATATATATATATATATATATATGTAGGTTTTGTTTTTTATTACCGTTTTATCTGTTTGGTTACATATGTTTCGGATGTTGGACCATGTTTACGGTTCAGCAGCCTCGTCAGACCTTACAGAAACGATTGTTATAATTTGGAAGAAGGGTTTTAGAGGAAATACGAGAAAAAAAAAGGTGGGTAAGAGATAATAAGGAGAAGGGAGACGGGTATCAACAATAGTTAAGTTTTGAAGGTTAAGATTACATCAGATTGTAGTGCGTGTGGAGGGGGTAGCAGATTCAGGTAGGCGTGGGTAGAGATATATGGGGAGAGGGAGAGAGGGAGGTAAGAAGGGGGGGAACGGGGGGGGGGGAATTCGATTTTAGGTTTTAAGATTTGACTGCTTTTGGTTGTTTATGCCGGCACTGGAATATATGGAATAGATGAGAGAGAGAGAGAGAGAGAGAGAGAGAAAGGACTTTTGTACGTGTCATATGTGCTGGGCGAGTAAGGGATCTCATTTCGAATGTTCGTAGTAGCAACGATTCGTTCAGTTGAGTTGACAGCGAGTTTTTTTTAGGTAGTTAAGAGATAATACATATGCCAACACACGCGCATATATGCATACATACACGCACATACATATGTACATATCTACACATCCACACACAGATACATACGCACAGACACATATATACATACAATACACATGCAAACATACATGCATCTAAATGCAGACATACACACATACTCATATACATAAATATATATATATATATATATATATATATATATACACATATATATACACACACATACGTGGAGACATATATCTCCGGTAAGATACTGATGTACATATACATACATACATACATACATACATACATACACACATATGAAC
Organism: Euprymna scolopes; assembly: GCF_053919585.1. Lineage (NCBI taxonomy): Eukaryota > Metazoa > Mollusca > Cephalopoda > Sepiida > Sepiolidae > Euprymna > Euprymna scolopes. The sequence goes on along the minus strand of NC_136490.1, from coordinate 51,679,752 downwards.
CCATACATACGCATACACAATTATATAAATAGACATATTCATGAAAAGTTTGGCAGCAAGATGTTTATTCACATTACATTTGGACTTCTGTATGTCAGTACAATAAGGAAAGCAAAAGCCTGGGAGGGAATTCCAAAGTTTGATGGAAGAATCTATTTGAGTAAAAGGTTTTATGGTATTTAGGGATCTCAACAGTGAAGGGGTGAGATTTTGCTACTTGTTGGATTTGTCTGGAATTTTTTCTTGATATTTCCGTTGTCTGATTTTATTTATATTTTATCATCTATATTATTAATAAAATTCTAAGTGTTTATTTAATATTATTTATTTATTATCATTATTATTTATATGCACCGAATTGAAGAATTCTTTTTTTTCCCCCTGAAATGTGTAAGTCCCTAAATTGCCTTGATCTATATATAATTCGTAACGAACAACGCTGAATCACAAAAAAATCCCGAAATAAGATTTTTAGGGTCTTTTCGTTTTTGTCGAAAAAGTTACCTGCCCATGTCAACGGAATGTAGCACTGTCTGTATACAGTCCTGGTAACCTCTTTCGGCATACGGACAGGACTCATGGCACAATGGCGAACACGCCTGACTACGGATCGAAAAATTCCAGGTTCGAATTCTGGCAAGGTCGTAATAATTTTACCCATCATTTTATCCAACGTTTACTCATTATCCTTACCCTTAGTTAGGGTATTTTTGGTTTATTTTCAATGATTTTGTTTTGTGCATATGGGAATTTCCCATACTCAGAGTTCACCGGGTAAGCATTGATAAGACGATGTTGAGTGTACTCGATTTTGTGTTTGACTCAGCGTTGTGTGTGCAAACACGTCGCAGCCGCTAGTATATAATATTCTTCTCAGATTTTTTGTTTTAAAAAATTGTTTCTTTCATGCTCTACTAAATTGTGTCTTCATCATATTATCGTTCCAAAATTTTTCCCATTTCTTATCTGAATGTTTTTAAAATCAGCAGGGCCTTTTTACCCCTATTTTTGTGTAACGCCGGCTTTATCACTTCTTCTGAAGAGAAGCATTTAGCTTCGAAATGGTATGGCCCAAAGAGGTTTCTCCCTTGTTTCCCTTTTCTGTAGCCCTTACTGACTTGATAATATAATAAAGTTCTTATGTAACTTTACTCTTTACCCTTTTTACTTATTATACGTACATACACACACGTGTATTTATATATGCATGCTTACAGAATTTTTAGTGTAAAGATAAAGTTTCAAACCATTTGCATGATTCGAAATCCACCGCCCCGAGTAGCAGTCACCGTTAACTCAATTCCTAGGGCTTCAACTAATGAGGCCAATTCCAATTGTTACATGGCAATAAATCTAATATATGAAATTTTCTCGATATCTTCTTGTAAATTCAACCTCCATAGGAAAATAAGCAAATACTTCCTATAATAATCTATTCTCTTACCCAACCAGCCTACATTGTTATGTGACTTTCTAGAAATGATATTTTCAGATGCATGAAATCTCTGGAGTAAATCTCCATTCCCAGGCAACGTCGGGACATGGGAAACTAGTATATAATAATATATATATATATATATATATATATATATATATATATATATATATATATATATATATATATATACGTACGTATTTATATATTCGAAGAAAGCATTACATGGAGTAAAAAAAATTATATATGCATTCAAAATTAATGTAATATAAGCAAAAAATACCCGATTACATAGGTCCTCCACAGAATCCCAACCCCCATCCATCGAAACAGTCGCCACTACTAATTATACAGAAGCATTCCCCTCTTCATATTCTTAGTGACAGAGGTACTATCCTAACACGAATACGGTTTCTAAGGGTTTCAATCATTGGGATGCTAATTAAATTTGCATATTTCAGACTTAGAACTTATTTAAGTCGATTATGCGCGCGCGCACACACACACACACACACACACACATAATCTCATGATTCTTTGCGCGGTACAGAATCTAAATATCGCAATCATGAAGGGAAGACATTCATAATTCATGACTTTAGGCGTTTTAAAATAAAGTAGAAGGGATGAAGAAGCGAACTTTAACACGAACTCATTTTCAATCCTGATCGTGCTCACTCATTATTCCATTAAACGGTCTTGGAGACTTTTCACGTTATGTTGAGAAGGCCTTCTCTCTCACATCAAACGGAATGCCTCTTAGGTTTGAGCATGATTAACTTGTAGGATCTTTGAGTAATATAACGTTGCTGTAGTTTAATCGCTTTCACCCATCTTTTTTTCCACACACATAACGGAACGCAACGTAATTTTATTTTAAATTGTACACATTTTCGACTTTTCGATTCTTCATTTTACAAAAAAAAAAAAAAAAAATCCCTCGATACAGCTTTGAGAAAATGAGGGCGAAACCGGTCAGCTGACTCTCCCCGACATTTTTCGCTTTTTCATCCTTTTCACTTTATTTTAAAACGCTTTATATATATATATATATATATATATATATATATATATATATATATATATATATATAAACTACTTCATTTACTCACATAAATTTAATATACGAAAGTATAGATTTATGCGTAAACTTTAAGTATTTACTTCAAAAGTTCTCAATACGTAGGTAGAGCTAGTTAGTAATTTATAAAATATATATGGCGATTAAGCTACACTGAATATTCTGCGTTACATCCACTATAGGATTCGTCAGGCTTATGCGCGAATTTTGTGGTTGATCTACCTTAAACCACTAACCTAGTTCTAAAACAGATCCTTTGTTCGATAAAATGCATGCCCATTGGCTGACAGGAGGGGGCGCGGTGGATACTAGAAAGCTGATTGGCTAACTAGAAATCCTCAACATATATAAAAACAAGAAGCAACCACAAAATTCGTGCATAAGCCTGACGAATCCTATAGTGGATGAAACGCAGAATATTCCGTGTAGCTTAATCGCCATATATATTTTATAAATTACTATATATATATATATATATATATATATATATATCCCCAATAACTCTTGGTTCACTATTAATGTTTTACCATGATTGTTCCAAACTAACACTTATATACATATATTGCTTTGCAATTGGAAACACATGAGAAAGTTGAGAGAGAAAAATACAAGGGTAATCGATTCCAACAAGAATCCATATATGTTCATCAAAATATGTACACGTGTTCAGTTTGATTTTACAGAAGCAGGTTAATCAATAAAGCTGTTTTCAGCGATGACCTCAATGTGACCTTGGAAGGAACTGCGGCCCAGTATTTATGGGATTACCTAGATGTAACACTCATTAATAGGGGTTTTAATGTTGGGAAAGCTCAGCTCTCCAAAAAATGGTCACTCTGGATTAGGAGGAAAACATTATTGTGTAGAAGCACCTCATGCTGATGTTGAAAAAGCACCCAGTGCTCCTAATATAACAATTTTTTTTTTTTTTTCAAATTTTTATATATGTTTGTTTTTTATATCCACTTTCTTCACCGCCCTCTCCCTCTCTCATATATATTTTCAAATAAATGCTGACAATTATTTTCATACCAGCTGACACTCGTGTTTCCTGCTTTCGCAATCATCAGTGTAGGAAGTTATAATTACTGTTTGTCGGGAAATTCGAAGCTAGTCACAAAACTACCCTTGAGCTCATCTTAAAGCTACCGGCAATAAACACAAAATTTGAAAATTTTCAATTAAATTGATTTATTGCCTGCTCTAGTGGGGGACCCACTGCGGTGTACTGGGAAGAAGCTTCACATGCCTCTGTGCAGTCACCTGGTTTACAATACATTGTAGTCTACTTGCACTGGAGAGAATCTACTGTGGATTGGAATTAATTTTTATGTAAGTGTTTGATTTAAAGTTTAACATGCAAAAGTCAAGTATCATGATTCAGTTGTGTTCTAAACAGAACCATTAATTTCGCACACGCCTCTGTCTTATCAAAGAACATATTGTTGATTTTATACGCTGGTTCCTTTTACTTGTGTGGTGATAAAAATTCTCAAATACATCTGTGATGTTAGGCTTATAAGGTGTTAACTGGCCAAAATTGGACTGTTCTTTATTCCATCGGATTTTTCGATTATTAACACTTACCAGAGACATTCCGATACAAAACCTATTTGAGAACATCCCCAAACGCATTAAGTATACTTTTGTGAAATTTCATAAAAATCGGCCCAGTCGTTGTAGAGTCCATAAAAAACGGATTCAGATACACACACACACACACACACACACACACGAAGTGCCTTTTATATATAAGTAGAGATTAAAGAAGATGAAATGCTGTATCAAAACAGATTCTGCACTATGCTCTTAACGGTGCATGTATAAATAATTATTCACCTATGTCCTCATCAAGAACACACTTGGCTCTGAATCCAACACCACTCGGATGCCAATGTCTATTTACAAAAGGCTTTATTCAAAAAGAAAACTCGCAAAAAAACATCAGAGAGACAACTTATGTAAGAAAGAGAAAGATAGGCGGATAACATATCTTGCTACACCCATTTGGGGCAGCCCCCTAAACACATCATTTCTCCTTGACGTTTTACCAAAATACTAAAGAAATAGAAAATCTTCACATCGAAATCATGTGGTTGTGAGACTTCCGTCTGGAGGCCATCTCTATTCCTCAAGGTGTTACTCGAAATTTTTCTTTTAAACACTGGCTTTTATTATGTAACATTAGCCTAGGAAAATAGTTCCAAATGACTTTTTCTTTTCTTATCCATGCAAGATATTACGCTGGATTACAATAATGGTTGCTTTAAACACAATTTTTTTTTGTCATAGAAGTCGTTCAAGACAAGGAATGGAGCCATCTTATGAAATTAACGATTATTGCAAAGACAGGAGATTCCTGTTGACTTTCATTGACAGCCAGTATAAAGAGTTCCACAAGTCTGCAGTTTATGAAGAAAATTACTTGAATAGAAAGCTCTAGTATAGCAAAATATTAAAACAGTTCATTGATGTAGACCTCTAGACCAACAATACAAATATGTAGATTAATGTAGACCTTACTTCAAAGATGACGAAACAAAAAGAAATTATGCTTCGTCATTGTTTACATCAATATTCATATAAAATCATAGAATTATGTAAACAATTTTCTTTTTCGCTAGCATGATGCACGGCGTTGCCCGGTCATAAAATATGTTTAAATATTAAAATTTCATTCATGCAGATTTCGTATGAATTATAATAGTTAATTCTATATCGATTATTATATTGTACCCAATATATAATAGCAATTATCAAAGCATACAACTCTCTAGCCTCATTCCTTAGCCTCTGAGCCATGACCATCATCATATAAATAGTTTAAAAAATAATGTGGTTTAACCTACAAATGTAGATTTGTGCATGCAAACAGGCTACTCTAGCCAAGGTCAACTGTTTTGTTTTAAATTTTGACCAGTTAGCAACAATTTTTACTGGCTAAAACCCAAATCGAAGTGTGCTACAAGTTCAAATACTCTATACATCAAATTTCAACTTTTTTAACTATTTAGAGAAGTTTGGTAAAAAATTTTAGCACACACACAGAGGTCACTATATATATATATAATATATATATAAATTTCCGTGTGCTAGAATTCTTTAATCTTAAATTCTATACAATCATCCAGAATGTAGAATCTATGCATAAAAGAATTCAACATAATAGTGAATTTAAACTATCCCTCTAATAAGAAACAACAAAAATGAATAAGTAATTAATTAATGCTTATTTTTCAAAAGAATATACAAATTTGTTAACCTTTATGTAGTCGCTTGCATATCCATAATTGAGTATATTAAAAACTTTGTTTTAATAAATTTTAGATAGATAAAGTAAGTCTTGAATATCAATGGCAAAGCGAGAAGAAAACTCATCTTTATAGTATATATATAGATGTATAAATTATCATTTCTTATAATCCAAAGGCAACCGAAATGCATACTGGTGAGGATTGTCTGACTTAGTAGCATTTAATTCCACCCCATCACGAGAAGATGGGACACAAAATCGGAAGATGAGAAAAATCAAGACAATATTCTTAAAGGAGGAACACTCTGGCTTATTAAAATTGCCTGAGTAGCCCCACTGGGTTATCTCCGACAATAAGTAATATACTTACTCCACCCAAACATAAGGAGGCAAGGCCTGGAAATATGGGCCTCCTTATGCTATTTAGGACCAATACCACAGCCCAACAGATAAAAAGGCACCAAAAGGGCTTAGTTATTACCGGCCTGATTGTAAAAAACAGATCCTCAACTGACATTTTGTAGTAAAGAGGTTATAAACAACTTTTGTCTTACTTGCTATTTGCTTTCTCGCTTTCCACGACCATTTGACATAGTTTCCTCCAAAAACTAGAAAAAGGCACACTTTTTACTAATTAACTTGGATGGATTTATCTTTATATATAATATACAAGTAAGTACACGTTGGTATTTATTATACAGTAGAGGACTATGTATTTCATACCAAATAAAACTCCTCAAATTTAAAATCCTACCGTTTTTTAAACGAGTGTAAATTTAATAGAATTTAAGTTTCGACCAGATAATTGCTCATACACTATCACCGATAAAAGCGACTTTACGTGTTATTTTTTTAAGACAACAGTTTATGACAAAGGACAAAAAATATAACTACATAGGCATCTAGAGTTTCGCCAAAACTGTACTTTCTGGAACCACAGCCTCAGTGAAGGGTTTAGAGGCAAGGAACACCATTTTTGTCTACAGGCATATGCAGTAGAGAGGGTCGTAGTAGAACCATGAAAATTGGTACAGCCACACCTGGGATATATGATCCGTTATTGATGTCATTAGTTGCCACACTCCCAAAAGGGTACTTGGCACTAATGCCTTTTTGTATATTAAGCCATTCTGCTTGATTTTCTTTTGCTTTCTTTTTTTTTCTTTTCTTCTTTTTCTCTTGATTAATTTTCAACTAAAGATGTGTATATATTTCTTAGTCTGTCTGCCTGTCCGTTCTACTTTTTCTCAGAAACTACTAAGGCAGTCTGGCTGAAAATTTGAAAAGACCTTTGTTGTAATAAGGTACAGTGAACTAGGTAGATACTAATGCACTTATTGATCCGTGCTGAAAAAATAATAACGTTATTATTTAGAAAACCATTCTTAACATGGGGAGGGTGTTTTGCACCTATTCTGTACTTCAACCTTACAATTTACTAAAAACAGATATCATAAAACTTAATTAAACTTGAAAATACTATTAAAATAAAACGTGAATCATAAGTGCACTAGCACCACTAAGTATTATAATATCTGCCCGATGCCTTCAGGATCAGTTGCCTACAATGTTTTGACCTTACAGATTAAGCAAGAAATAGACCCAACTTTTATACTTATAAATTTAGATATCTGAAAAACAGTCACAGTCAAGCTCATATCTATATTCAATCTCTAGTTATACACACACACACGCATATATATATATATGTGTATATATATATATATATATATATATGTATATATACATGTTTATATATGTGTATATATATATGTATATATGTATATATGTGTATATATATATATATGTGTATATATATATATATATGTGTATATATATATGTGTGTATATATATATGTGTGTATATATATATGTGTATATATGTATATATATACATATATATAAGTATATTTAGGTAGCATTTTTTCATTTAAGCCAATATTATTAAATGCAACGGAGGCACTTTGCTTTATTATTCTTTTTTTTTTTAATTTTTTAATTTTCCGTAAAACCTTTTTATATCAAAAATATTAATAAAAGTTCCATAATTGTTGCTGTCACGTCCACGTGTCCAGGAACTTGCTAATTTTAATAACTGAATTTTTAATCAACCTATATTTTTTATATACTTTTCATATACTTTCATCGACTCTATATATTTTAACTTACCATCGCCTAACGGCGTTCACTGTATTTTTTAGTTTTCACTTTTAATTTTCATTTTTGCTTCTTCAGACATTTACTTCAACACCTCAAGATGATTCGTGAACGAATCGGAAGCGCTCGTGACAGCAACAATTATGGAAATTTTATTAATATTTTTGATTTTGATATAAAAAAGATTATACGGAAAATAGAAAAATAAAAAAAAAAGAATCATAAAGCAAAGTATCTCCGTTGCATTCATTTATATTTGGCAATATATATATATATATATATATATATATATATATATATATATATATATATATATATATATATACTAGCAAAAGAACCCGTCGTTGACTGGGTTCAAAAACAGCCTACAGAAAATGGACTCTGATTTATTAAAGTATGATAGGTTATGAAAAGGAAGGGTTATAAAAAGATAGCTTCTAATTTGGGGGCATCAAAACCAAAGCAAAATATGATGAAAGTAAAAATAAAATAGATAAACCCCATAATTTATTATATCATACCTGTTCACACTGAAAGACTTATCACAATATTTTGTGGATCTATATTAAAAAAACCTTGTTAAACTTTGTGACATATTTCCATTCTATGGAGGTCAGGCGCGAACGAAAACCCCATAATTTTATACCATATTTCTTCAAACTGAAACATAATTATCAAAGTATACATACGCAGATAGATATGAAAAGTCTTTATTAAAGTTTGTGCCTATTTGCATTCTATGGAGGCCAGGCGCGAACGCAGACCCCACAATTTTATTATACCATCCCTATTTAAGTTAAAACATACTTATCAAAGTATTATGTACGTCTATATCAAAAACACTTGTAAACGTTTTTTTTTTACTTTTTAAATTTTTTATTTCCATACTTTGTGAACCAGGCGCGTACGTAAACCCCACAATTTTAATGAATCATCATTATGCCAGATCAAACATACCCATTCCTGTGTCTCGATACATCTATCATTATATGTGATCAGTTTTTTTTTCTATAATAGTCAACCATATAGGAGCCTATTCGTGACCACACACACACACACACACACACAGACGTTCAGCTTTCTGTTTATATATATATATATATATATATATATATATATATATATATATATATATATAAACTACTTAATTTACTCACATAAAATTAAGTATTCACTTCAAAAATGCTCAATACGTAGGTAGAGCTAGTTAGTAATTTATAAAATATATTGGCTAACTAAAATCTCAATAGAAGAGGAACATATAAAAACGATAAACAACCACAGAATTTGCGCATAAGCCTGAAGAGTCCTAGAGTGGATAAAACGCGGTATATTCAGTATAGCTTAATCGCCATATATATTTTATAAATTACTACTATATATATATGTTCTCTCATTGATTAGGACCTGTGAGGTTCACACAGCAATTATGTTGTTTGGAATCCATACAGATGATTTGTTTATAGTGGTTAAGGCTTTGTGTAGAATCATCCACACATTTTTGTACAACTATTAATCTCAGTTGGAGCAGAAAGTAGCTCTCGGATTTTATATCTGGTGTGTTTCTCTTACATGCGTGTCTTAATGAAGACTGAAGGTGCATCACTCCCTGTGGTGTTTGACATGCCCTTAATACAGACCTGGAAGCTTCTACATCCCGGTGAATACAGAACAATATTCTCAAATGGTCACCTGTCTAGTGGTGACCAGGCTAATCATTGCTTAAATATAGTGATATAACGATAACTGATGTTTAAATGTGATCAAATAATATATATATATATATATATATATATATATATATATATATATATATATATATATGTGTGTGTGTATATACAGTGCTGGCAAAAAGAAAGTCCGCACTTGTCAGTTTTTCAAAAACTGCAAATTTAAGCTAAATTTAATGTAAATGTTTAAACAACCTATACCTCATTTAATTGGCCTTTTATTCCTGTATAATTTTACCTGTTCATATTTGAATTTTAATTGGAATATTCTAGTGTTCACGTCAATTTAAAAAAAAAACACTTTAAATGGAAGAGGCAAAAAGACAGTCCGCAGCAACAAATTCGCTTAAAGCCAGCTTAAATTATCACCTCGAAATTAGTTTAAAATATCCACCAACAGGCAACAAAGCATCTCTAATCGTAATTGTTGTTGTTCCAGGTTATACAACGTAACATTTAGTCCATATGCCACGACTTTCTCTTAGTGACTGTCAGGAGCTAATTAATCTCCACCTTTCTGGTTTATCCAATCGAGAAATCGACCGCAGATTGAAATGTGATGAGAAAACGGTACGAAAGACTGTGCAAAAGCACCAAAACACCGGCAGTGTTTGTGATGCCCCTAAATCTGGTCGTACTAGAGTTATTTCTAACAGGGAAGCCAATGCTATCAAGATCCGCAGCCTAAGAAACAGATTTGAAATGGCTCCCCAAATCCAACAACAGTGCAATCTTATTTAAAACTGCTCTCTTTCTACTGTCAAGAACAGATTAAAGGAATTTAATTTGCGAGGATATGTTGAAAGACGCATGTCAATGATTTCTGTAAAAAACAGAAAGTGCCATCTGGACTTCATCAGATGCAATGAAGATCATGACTCTTCATATTGGTCAAAAGTGTTTTTTAACGATGAAAGCAAGTTCACTAGGCTATACAGTGATGGTAGGCAGTATGTCCGTTGAAGGAAAGACAAGAATTTAATCCTAGGTGCTCAGTTTCAATGCTGCAAGTTTGTGGAGGTTCACTTTTTGTGTGGGGCATTATTAGTACTAATGGTCCAGGGCCTATAGTTCGCTTGCAAAGTCGAATTAATTCGACCAAATACATTAATATGTTAACTGAGCATTTTCTACCCTACTTTGGTTGGAATTTGGATGATAATCCTATCTTCATGCAGGATAATGCTCCCATTCTCACAACTGGCAATGTCAAGAGGTTCCTGGAAAAGCATGATATTCCGTGTTTGGATTGGCCTGCACAATCTCCAGACCTCAATCCTATCGAAAACGTATGGCATCACATCAAGTAACAGCTACGCAATGATAAAATTTCAAATTTAAAAGAACTTTTGACAAAAATTAAAGAAAATTGAGATGCCCTTTCGCCGGAGTTTTGCTGCAGTCAAGGAATTCCTACAAGATTGCAGGCTGTAAAATTGCAGAAGGGCTATGCTACTAAAAATTACATAGTCCATTGTGTTCCTGTTGGATTTGTGTTGCATTAATGTCCTAAAGTTACATTTTAAATAACAATTTTCCATTGTGCGGACTTTCTTTTTGCCTCTTCAATTTGAAGTGTTTTTTTTTTTAAATTGATGTGAACACTAGAATATTTCAATTAAAATTCAAATATGAACAGGTAAAATTATAGAAGAATAATAGGCCAATCAAATAAGGTATAGTTTGTTTAAACACTTAGATGAAATTTAGATTAAATTTGCAGTTTTTGAAAAAATTACAAGTGCAGACTTTCTTTTTGCCGCCTGTTTTATTTTAACTTCGGGAGTATTTGAGTAAATCATTACAAGGTTGTTTCTATAGACGGGATTAAAAGATTGACCAGCCTATGTCGTCAGGCAATTTAAACCAAAATAATTTGTTGAGTACTTTTTTCCTTTTACACACACATACATATATTAAACAATCAATATTCACCTAGCTATATAAGCTTTCCAGTGAAAGAGGCAAGAATTAAGAGATTCACAAATGTGAAGCCGTGTTTGCAATAGAGTGGACAGCTTATAGCTGTCATGTTAATGTTTATGAAAGATAAATGAACAAGTCAGATTTGTGGCATGTACTTGTGTCGACTTCGACCTGATGGATTTATATTGCTAAATACCTGACATAGATCTGCGATTCGACATGATTACATGCGAGGAACATAACAAGCATTCTTGAGAGAAGGCAAGACACTCTTTAGGATATGGAAACAAGAAAGTTGTGTTTGACAATCAAATGATGAATTACTTTGGATATCTACAATTAAGAGATGAGTTATTTGTACAATTCCTTCTCGATGTTCGGCTCTTCATTAGTCAGTCACTCTAAGACAATGCCAGCTATTGGGACACAGGTTGAAATCCTGTACAAGATTATGCAGTGTGATAATTAGGGCTAGGACAACAGCATATTCTTTTCATAGTTTTGACTCTCGAGTGTGTATTCGTTGATATCTTATATGCTTTTATATAGAGTGGTGTGGTTCTCGGTTGATTAACTGTGTATGATTATATCGGATATATGCTAAAGAGTCAAAACAATGAGAATATTCTGTTATCATAGCCTTCGTGATAATGTATGAAAGTGAAATCTGGTCAGTGAGGGTTGAAGATATGCGTTGCATGAAGAGAAATGATATGAGAATGATATGATAGTTGTGTGATGTGAATCATAGATAGGCTTGGATATGATGACCTCAGATGAAGATTAAATTTGATCAGTGTGCGAAACAGGAGACTTTGATGGTATGGTCGCATCGAAAGAATGGATGAGAGTCCATGTCTTAGTAGATTAGAATAGTTGAAGTTATAGGTCTAGTTCCCTGAGGAAGGCCGGGACAAATATGGGGGGCGGGGGAAGAATAAATATGACCTGAGAGAAATAAGGATAAAGATTGTCCAAAGTTTTAGAAGTGAATTTCTTAAAACCGTACAACGCATGTTAGACCACATATGATGACTATGAATAAAAATAAGAATCATTTTTTTTTTTTTTTTTTTTTTACATAGGTAACCACTTATCAAGTCCCTGAGGCCACTCGAGGATAAGGGTTATTGAGTGTACAGTAATCAATGGGATAATATAGCAGTAGTCGTTATTTATGGAAATTTGGTAGATTGGATGACTTAAGGGGCGGTTCATCAAGAATTTGTTTATGTCGGACTTGAAGACAACCAAATTGTAGTCAGCTGGGAAACGCGATATCAATATCAGAAGAAAAAAAAAAGTTCTCATTTTTGTTTATTTGCCTTCGCGCTATTTTGTCTTTTTCATGTGTGTTACTTACGCTCATCTCAGCTCTACTAATGATATCATTTTAGTGATAACTCATCAAATATCGTACGTAATCCGTTTTATGTTTCGCTATTTTTTAGATGAGGATTCCTAATTTGTATTTTATTGAACTATGGTTCTCATCAATAATATTATTCTCAAAATGCTTCATCTGATATACCTTCTGCCCTATTTCAGGAGCATTTTCTCAAACTCTGGAATCTTTATGTCAGTTGAAATGAATGGCACTCATCTTGAGGAGGCTCCATATTTTGACAAACTTCCGAGCTTGACTTTTACTCCTGATCTGAGATGGAACATGCACATCAAATCCGTTGACAGGGCTGCTGGGAAAATGGTGGGACCGTTCTACCGTTCCAGTAGATATCTCACTGCTGATGCAATTCTCTACATGTATAAGAGCCATGTGCGTCCAATGATGGAGTACTGTTGCTACATCTGGGCAGGAGCTGCTAGAAGCAACTTATCCTGCCTTGACAGTTCAAAATAGACTTTGTAGCCTAGTTGGGGATGTCCTTTTCTCTTCCTTGCAACCTCTTTCCCACAAAAGGGACATCGCGAAACTGTCTCTGCTTTATTGTTATTTTCATGGCAAGTGCTCGTCTGAGCTCAAATCTAGGGTTCCCCTGGCCTGATTTTCACGAAACCCACTCGTTTAGCTGAAACCGCTATCAATAATATCTCACACTCTTTAGCTGTGCCTAAAACTAAACGTAGATTCCATGACCAAAGTTTCTTTCTTAGAACTGCACGCCTGTTGAACTCTGTTCGGTTTCCTGCTTTTTAACTGACTACAATATGGTTGTTTTCAAGTCCACCATGAACAAATTCTTGATGAGCCATTCTCTTAAGTGATCCAATTTGCTAAATTTCCACTACTAACAATGACTGACATGTTCCCCTTGACTACTGTACACTCATTAACCCTTATACTCGAGTGGCCTCCGGGCCTGATAAGTGGTGACTACTTTGTAAAAACCAAAAACCAAAAACAAACAAAAAAATCCTCATTCGAGATGGAGGAATAATTATAGGCAGAAAAATGATGCAGAGTAAGACATCTCGAAAAAGTAGAATAAATATTGCAGAACAAATGTAGAATTTGATACTACATGATAACATGATAAAAACAGTAAATTAAAAGCACCATTAATAAAATTTATTAAAATAAATAAAGTGGTTGACTATAGTTGAGAGCAACCTGAAAATCCCTTTTTCATCAGCTACTACACAGATTGGGCCAGTGCATTTGAACGCTCACATAGACAGGTAACGTTCCATGTGTATGGCATTGTTTCTGCACAGATTTCTTGAGGTTGCAGTTTAAGTTAGATTTAAATCATGAAGAAAAATGAAAATAAAACTATTAATTGACATATTATAATATGGTCATAAGTAGGGCTATATATATATATATTATATCTTATATATCTTATATGTTTTTAGATAGTGACGTGGTTCTCAATTGATTAACTGTGTCGGATATATACTCGAGAGTCAAAACAATGAAAAGAATATTCTCTTGTCATATCCCTAGTCATAAGTACGTATGTGTGTTATACGTGTATCGTTTAACGTGTGAGTTAGACATACCTTTAACCGTCACTGACGCAATTTCATTTTCATACATCATCACACTGCATAAACTCGTACAGAATTTTAACCTGTGCTCCAGTAGCTCGTATCGTCTTAGAGTGACATAACTGCCATATTACAATATGGTTATAACTTTAATACGCGTGATAATTTTATCGATTGATGTGTGACTTAGTTAGATTGCTTGGAACGGGGTGAAGGATAAATTTGTTATGCCAGTTATAGTGGAGAGTTCCAAAGTAATCGGTTTCTGCTCATTATATCTACCACCCTCTCTCTTTTGCTCTCATTTATTGGCTAAATACTATTACTATTTGTGGTGGTATTCTCTTCTGTTTATAAGGGATTATGCAAATCTTTTCAATTTTTATTTTCCACTGTTAATTA
>NC_136490.1:51639220-51649220 GCF_053919585.1 Euprymna scolopes | reverse complement strand
TTTGACGTTTAGGAAAATCAGGGAGAAATAACAATCTTATATTTAAATAATTAGAGATTTCTAAAGACTTGGAATCAGGAATTTAGCACAGAATCTAGCACGGAATCTGTAATTGTATCGGAATCGGAAAAAATATTTGAATCGTCCCATTTCTAATAGATATGGATTAATATTGAATATTAACTAACATTCTTATTTTTATAAATATTAACTGAGCTACCCGTCACAAAATAAGTAAAATTCGGAAAGAAAAGTTTTTCATGTTTTCCATTTCCTTACATAGATTAAAATCTATAATGCTATCAGACTCTATGTTTAGAATCCTTATTCCAATCTTAAAAACAATCCATTATTTGGTTCTAGAAAATAATTAAAAATTTAAATTAAAAAAATTAAACCTGTGTTGCAACAAGTTATCGGAATCGAAAATCTAAAGAAATTGAATCTCATTCCAAAAACGTGTCTTTTAATATATGTATGTTTTTTGTTTAAAACTTAATTTTTTTATTGCTGTTATTGATGTTAAATATTTATTGATTTTAAACTATTAGTAAAACTAATTTCTATAGATCATCATAACGAATTTAGTTTTAAATCGCACAGATAAAAATGTAACGAGCTCATAATTAGGAAAAAATGGCACAAATAAATGTAGCTGAAAATCTCAATAATTGTGTAAAAATCTTAGATGCAATATATAATAAAACAACAAAAAGACATTTGTAAAATAAAATTATATTTACATTTAAAATCTATTTTCTTGATGATTAGTCAGTTTGAGAATGAGAATCGGAATCGTTATTTATATTGGAATCTGGAATTTAAAACAGAATCTGTAATTGTATTCAGACCGGGAAAATAATTGAATCGTCCCATCAATAGTTTAAATGGAATGTGGCGGGTCAAGGACATGGACTGATAACCTGGGTGTTTCAAGTTAGAATCTAGTTCGTTCCACAAAAATCACTTTCACTTAGGATGTTGGCAACCTTCATGTGATCCCTCCCCTAATCCTCGAAATCTTTCGATAAATAATTCCAACTAGAAAAATATTGGGGAAATCAATGCCAGCAACAGAATCTTTGGATTCATGCGATATGATGATGATGAAGAATAATGAAATTCAGGGAATCTTGCTTAATTGGAGTTTAATAACCATAAATAAAATTTCATGTAAATCTGAAATAGTTGAGTTTTCCAATGGAATATTGTACTTTGCTGATATCACATATATATGCTTTAAAATCTTCTAAAGAAACTGGAATTTAGAGAATCTTTACTATTTGACGTCTAATACCTATCATTAAAATTGCATAAGATATCGGAGATATCTGAATTTTTATGAAACACTTTGTCCCCTTTGTCTAAAACTAAATTAAACTAAGGAGACATAAAATTGGTGAAAAATTCTACTGTTAGGGAATTTTACCAAACCTAAGATGGGTATTTTTATATATATATATATATAGTATGAAACTTTCAGCATTAGAATAAAGCCAAAATAAGAAAGCAGATCTTGAACGCACTAAGAGCTCAATATCCGTTCAGATAGAGCATTATAACACTAAAAATAATCCAAATGAGCTTATCTTAACACTTTATTACAGTTTCCCGGTAACTCCGATTGTCACAAGTGCATCTCTAACTTACACATCGATATATGATGTAAGGTTTATGAAAAGGCTAAGACAAAAATATACTATGGAATTAACTCCCATGCAAGAGCTAATAAGTCTAACATATATTCGGTACTCGTACTGGACTGGTGGCAGATTCTTCACTCAAGTTAATTGTCCTTAATCAATTAGGCAATTTTATTTTTGCAGAATGATCATTTTGGTTTACGACATTTTTTCAGGTTATTTAATGCCGTATTCAATAATTTTTGAAACAAAAACTGTTTGTAGGTTTCAAATTGTATATCTTCAAATAGTTATTCGTGGTGTTTAGTTGGATTGATTTGTAGAGAAAATGTGTTGTCTTTGACATTGTAGAACATGATTTAGTTTTGCAAAGAGAACGAAAGAAGCAATAATATCAATGTTTGATGGGTTTTAAGTCAAGAAGTCGATATCTTCAGACAGCCAGACAAGGTTAAATGAAGAAAATATGTAGAATCTTATACGGTTTATTAGCTTTTTCCAATGTAAAAATAAAACATTTTTTTTTTAACAGATAAGATGTCATTAATAATAACTCTTCATGTATATAACGTATTAAAATATTTTTATTTTTCAACATTGGCTTTGGGTTAAATAGAAGTCTGCTTCGATTATCAGGAAGTTGTGCATCTAAAATCTCCGCTACTCGGTACATGTTAGGTGCATGACCCTTCTGCTTGTTTAATTTATTTTATAGCTAGGAAAAGAAACGTGCTTTTTTGCTCGAAAGATATTCCTTCACATTTTTAAGTTTCACGTCTTTATTTTTTTTTTTTAGATCCTATAACAGTACAAGTAAAATTTGCATTGAACACCTTCAGATGTAATTCATTTCGCCAATGATGTCACCAAACAAGCATCAAATATCTGCTTTTTATCTTTGTTACCGTAACTTTAAAAAAAATACTCTGAAATACAGAATACATGGATAGAAAAATAAAACACGTAAAACATTCACAACAAACACTCGTCTAGCTACAACCACTGTCAACAATTTCTCCTACTCTTTCTGTAACGTTGTCCGCGGACTAACGAACGTTGTGCGCAGTTTCAGTCGCAAAGGGGACCAAGACAAAGAATAGGAAATCAATCTGACTCGCTTTTTGTTTTGTACAATGACATTTATTACTTCATCGTTATAGCAGTGACGTCACCCACGTGATTTAGAACGTTCTCCACGTCTCTTCTGAGATCTCAAACGTTATCTTGTCTCTCACGAGATCTTTGTGATTTTCTTTGCTCATAGTCTCCCCCCACCGGTGACGTCATGTCTCATGCATCTACATCCACGCTATGTTACATCTGCAAGGGCTCGACAATATTTTTCAGACATTTTAGTATTCGACTTTCCGAGTATCATAGAGTGGCGAAATTCCTTCAACAGAATAGCATAAACATATAAAGGCAATACCTGTAATAAAAATGGAAGAAAATCGATTAGGTAAGGAAAAATATTTAATTTTCATCATTTTTTACAAAACACATGCGGCATTATTTTTCGGACATCGTTGAAAAACTATTAATAGTCTGTAATATCACCTTTCTTCTCAACAACTTTTATCAATCTCTCTTCATTATTATCAAACATATGCACAATAACATCTCTACGGGTTTCTGTTAGTTGTTTTTTGGCATCTAGTATTCGTTCCATAGTTGAGCCTCTTTCATTATTTCAGGTTCATCATAGACAAGTTGTGAAAGCATTTCCCAAACATTTTCCATTAGATTTAAATCTGGGATTTTTTCAGACCATTCCAAAGTAGTCATATTCACTTTCCTCATCAATTCTTTCATGAGTTTTGACACATGGATGCTGCAATTGTCTTGCTGTAGAACGAAATCATTCCCCATCTCTCTTTTTTCATTGGTAGGGCTTTCTTGTCCAGCAACTGTTTGTAGCTTTCGTTGTTCTGTTGTCCTTTCAGCCACTCCAACCATATATTTCCATTAGCAAAGATCATACACCAAACCATAACTCCTCCTCCTCCCAAGTACACCATCCATCGGGCCCATCAAGCTTGAAACGCTTCTCATCAGTAAATATAACCTTCTTAAAGTCAACATGCTTTGTTAATCACCTTTTAGCACTCTCCAATCTTGCTCTTTTGTGTTTCTTTGTTAGTGTAATTTTTTTCTTAGCCTTTGCATATTTCAAACCAATCCTATGCAGCGCTCTTTGTACTGTTCGAGCGTTTACATCCAATTCACATTTCATCTTCACTTTCCTTGCTGTAACTTTTTTCCAGATGTCAAAGGCCGTGTCACAGTCCTCTTCATTCTCCTTTCAGTCCTCTTGCCAATTGATATTTTCCGTCCTCTCTTCTTTTCCCACTCAGTTTGTATTCAGCATGTATTCGATCGTTGATTTAGACAGCTTCAAATCCATGGCTATCCTTCTAATGCTGAGGCTATCTTCCCGCTTCTTTCATGCCAAACAAATGACTTCTTTTGAATGCATTTTATCTCATTAAACTGAATTGTTTTGTCAGTAGAATAGAACAGATAATTGATTCTAATAGTGACGGCTAAGTGGGCAAGCAGAAAATTTGCATACAGCAACATATACATGAACATAGCTCTTAATAATATAGGAGTTTTTGTCATGTCCGAAAAATAGTGTCGCACAAGTTTTTGCAAAATCACAAAAAACTAAAATTATCAAAGCCAAACTAAAAAATGACTACACTAATAGTGAATTTTCACTCCTCAAATACGTACTTACAATCTCAAAAGTTTTTGGCACTAGTAACCACCTTGAAGTACATTTTTCAAAGTGTCTGAAAAATATTGTCAGGCCCCTGTATATATGCCTAAAACTAAACACAAATTTCATGAACAAAGTTTCTTTCCCAGAACTGCATGCCTGTGAAACTCTATGTCGCAGAGATGCTTTCCAAGTGAGTAAAATATGATTGCTTTCAAGTCCAATGTAAACAATCTTTTTTAGCCGTATTTTTTAATTCTACCAAATTCCCACCACTAACAACTATTATGGTGTTGTCTTATTGACCAACTGAAATTCGAGAACTCTCACCTTTGTGAGGAGTTCGAGCGTTGGTAAGTGGTTACTCTTATGTAGAAAACTGTTTTATACTTTAAAATTACAATCAGGTTATAGGAAGTTTATGAAAAATAGATTTTATATTCAGTTTTAAGGAATCTATAATACAAATCTCACCTGTCTGTTTAAATGTATGTATGTATGTATGTTTGTATATCTGCCTAAAACATTCGATAGAAGCGACGGATTTTCATGAGATTGGTATCATTTTGAAGCTCGACCTTTTATACGACAAATATCGAAAACTTGGCCAAAATCGTTAATTCCTTTACCATCAACTGGGCACATTTCTACAAGGAGGGGTCAATTTTTTGCCGATATTTTCGAAAGTTCTCCCCTCTTTTCGATTGAGTAGACTTAATTTAAAATTCCGCTGCTCCTGATTTTTGGCGATGGACGCAACGGCAAAGATGTCACGTTTTTTTTTCCAGTTCTTTACCTCCTTCACGCTACGTGTTCAAGCCTGCCTGCCTCCTAAAACTTTTTTCTTTTGCTCAACATACACCTCCAAATAACCAGGCAACCAGCGCCGGGCACCCAGGCTAATTTAAAATAAATACAAAATACGTTATATTGAGTATAATGAGCTATATTGTATTTATTTTTGAAGGGAGCAAAGGATAGAACTGACTTTTTAAAATAAATACACTTTCTGATTTTGACACTACTGTACAGATTGTTTTATTATTACCGATGAGAATAGAGAAAATTAAAACTGGCCCGCTTTGATGGTAGCATTGAAACAACAGAAGACTGCGGATTTTAACTGTTCTCCCATTTAATTGACTCCCGAGCGTTGGGGCTCTCAGATTTCCATCTATTTCTGAAATCGATACGAGGATACTTCACCACAGATGACAAGGTTATAGAGGTTGTGGGCATCACCTAGTTGTTGGACCAAAGTTTAGCACTCTACAGTGAAGAGATAACTGCCCTTCAGCATGGTGAAAGAATTATGTAAGAGATGGGACTGTTAAAAATATTAAACACAGGACCGTTGGTATAGGTGCACCGGTATATCTGCAACCCTGACTGACACCACTGTCCAAATGTGGTTCTGAACGTCTTCTTGTTGTAGGTGGTGGTGAGAGTGGTATGAAGACATGGACCAGAGACTTGAGGGTGGCCGTTCACTTTCTATATAAATGTAACCTAAGATGCTGACCGACTTCCTCATGGAAAGAGTTTTTTGACCATAGGATAGAACGAGAAAACCCCATATTTTATTTTAGCAGAT
This sequence comes from Euprymna scolopes, assembly GCF_053919585.1. Taxonomy (NCBI): domain Eukaryota; kingdom Metazoa; phylum Mollusca; class Cephalopoda; order Sepiida; family Sepiolidae; genus Euprymna; species Euprymna scolopes. The sequence continues at coordinate 51,643,261 of NC_136490.1, read as the reverse complement.
AATACCCTCTTGCATTTTTCTTAGCAGCAAAAAAAAAAAAGGACCCTTTATAAAGAAAACACCATTTATTAGTCATAGTACAGTTTGATAGAGAAAAGAATCGTTCTACATAAAATCTATCTAATACTAGATGTACCCGGCGTTGCCCGGTATTAAACGTAATGTTAAATCCCTTTACAAAATGAAGTAAAAAAATAAGGAATGAAACTGAGGTATGTGCATGCGATGATTGTTTTTTTTTTTCTAAACAGTTCACATCTTGTAAGTAAAAACAAACAACAAATATTCCAGCTGAGATCAAAACCAAAACCTATAGACAGTGAGTCAAGTACGATAACCATTAGGCCAGCTTGACATAATCTTTTTACAACCTCATTTTAAAACTTTTCTGTACGTAAAGAGGTAGTAGAGAAGGTAACGAATAATGCTGGAGAGTTATGTTTTAGTTTCGATTCTAGCTGCTGGCACTAAATTCATATTTTGAAATCCTTTTAAAATCACTACTATTTATCAGGTGCCATATAATAATCTATAGAGCATTGACCATATAATAATAAATACGAAATCTGCATAAATTAAAATATCATATTTAAGCGTATTTTACGACTGGACAACGCCGGACAGCCTGCTAGTATATATATATATAGGAAATGTTTTTTTTTTTGGGGGGGGGGGGCTTCTCTTCTCAACACGTACAAATTTTCATTTCTTACATTGTGATAGCCTTCTAATACTTTCCTCTTTATATAATATGATATCAGTTAACTGTGCGTGTTCTGTTTGTTTTTATAGGTAAGTTATATTGGAGACTTTCTTTTCCTTTTTTTTTTATAAAGGAACATTTATTCTTTTCAATTACTTAAAATGCTATTTACACTGACTGCAGACATTTTTTTCCCGTTCGATGTTGCGTGTTAATGTCTTATCTGTTTAAATTTTTTTTATATCTTCTTAATCAAACAAAAGAAATGATTTTTCATCTATGGGGTTAAATGTGTGTGGAGCAGAGATGGCTGCCATTCTTAGACACTCTCAATCTGTCAAGTCTAAATGGATATAAATAATGATAAAATACCTTTTCATTTACGCTTTTTTTCTTCGTTTTCTATAACAAGGAGAAAATTTGAGTTTAACGAGGCACGTAAAATAGGAATACAAAAATTATAAGGTTGGTTTTGGTTTAGGAGACGCGATTTAAGATAAATATGTCTGACAGAGATTATGATTAGGAGGGAAAATAAAAAAAAATGGCGACAGCTTAGAAATTATCACTGAACATGAAAGAAAATTTCCAAGTGTAAAAGACGTTATTACCACGTATCGAGAGATAATGAAACACTCTAAAAATTTGGTATCTTAATAAGTTTCTTTTTTATTCGTATACAAATTATTATTTACTCACTAGGAGTCGTCACACAGGCCGCCATCAAAGGTTTCTCTTTGAGAACAACTTGTGGCGTTCTCCAGTGTCTGAGTGACAACAAGTCTCTCCAGATTTCCAGTACTCTTCACCTTTTTCGCTAAACTTTGCAGATTAATTTGCGTTATTGCAACAGCCGCTTACTATTGATTGCTCATTGACAATGACCATTAGTTTTCACTAAAATTTGGGTGGCAATTACTAGGACTGTGACAACAGAATATTCTTTTAATTGTTTTAACTCTCAAGTATATATCCGACACAGTAAGGCAAAGTCAATCAACCGAGAAACACATCAGTCTATATAAAAACATATAAGATATTAACGTATACCCAAGAGTCAAAACAATGAGAAGAATATGCTATTGTCGCAGCCCTATTAATAACCCCTCTCAAGGTCCCAGTTCTCATTGCACTGACCCAGCAGAGGTCTTGCTAATGCTTTCTCTCATTGGTCTTTCCATCCTCCTTGACCCTACTTCCTTATTCGGTGTGGCGCCAGTTTATGGTGACATACACACACACAAAAAGGGGTAGGAGGCAGAGGCGCAGAGTGTTAAGTTACAATTATACAGTTTCAGTTTTCATGATTCCATTTATTATTATTATTATTATTATTATTATTATTATTATTATTGAACGCTTTATCTGTTTTTATCTGTGAAAAATACATTATTTAAATGCACAAATATTAGCCGATGTACACCTCTCCTTGTTGGTAGCCTGTTATTTATTGTCGCATAATGTGCCCTCCCTTTCTCTCAACTGATATAACGCTGTTTCTAACATATATCATATATCAACACCTGTGTATTACTCTCGCTTCTACCGTTCATCTGTTTCGTCTTATACTTTGTCTCCCTCTCCCAGGTTGAATTCATTTTTGCTATGAGCTACGACTGAAGAGAGAACGTATTAACATATTGTTATAACCTTGCAAGCTAGTAAGAACCAAGACACACATAGTGGTATAGTTAAGAAAACGTATGTTACAGAAGTACATGCCAAAATTCTGGGGGCCATAGCTACCACAAATCGCTACGATGTCATTACACAGGCTCCTAGAAACATCATGTTAGTTGCAAATACTAGTATTAATATTAGAATCTTGTCTTAAAAGCAACAATTTGTTAAAAATATCCATCAATTTTAGCTTGTTAATTATTTTCCCCATAATATCTTATTAAAAATGGCCACCAATTTTAGTTTGTTAATTTCTGTTAAATATTTGCAGTCACCCAACAATTTATTCTTCTCACAATTTCCGGTCTAAAAATTAAATAGACATCTGACAAAACCAACTTCTTCCAAAGAGAATGCCCCTCTCTGATCAACAAGCTTTTTATTGAGACCATCTGCCTTTCATATGCATGTTAAATGGCCTGACCTCTCATAACCTCATGTGATCGCCAGCCTATAAGTAAACAGTGGCCATTTTTTTCTTTATTCTTCTTGCCTGGCACGAACACTACATGCTGTGAAAAATCAGGTTTGTACTGATTTTTAATAACAATTCCATAATAGCTGGTTAAAAAATGTCCAAAAATTTTTGCTGCTTAATTGTTATTCCATAATAGTTGTGAATAGTGGCTACCAATTTTAGATGGTTAATCGTTATTCCATAACAGCGGGTTCAAATGGCAACCAATTTTAGTTTATTGATTACTAGCAGGGAGACCCGACGTTGTTCGGGATTAAATGAGGATCAATAAACGTTCTACCCTCCCATATTTTTATTGTCATTGTAATCGGTTAAATCGCCAATTTTTCAATCCAATGAATTTATTCCCTGCTTGTGTTAGGGACCTTCCCTGCAGTGTACTAGGAGTCAGCTTCTCATGCGCTCCAAAGTGACAGTCCACAATACATTAAGTCTACATTGCACTGTATAGAATGTATTGTTAATTTTATGAAATTATCTGTAAATAATGGCTTCACTTAAAGTTGAAAATACGAAAGTCATGTATTCTGGTTCAGTTGTGCCCTAAAAAAACATTCATTTCGAATGCCTTCTGTCTTCTAAAAAGAAGTACAGTTCATTTTATAGGTGGGGGTTTTCTGCTTGTGCGTTAAAATAAAAAGCTTCTGAAATGCACTTGTAATGTTAAGCAGTATAAAAGTGTTAACTCTGGTCCAAATCAGACTTCTTTCTTTAATACCCCTTTATTCGATTATCGATTTTCGATACTTACTGGAAGCATTCCGATACAAAATTTACTTAAGAACACTTTCTGATACACGAAGTAGCTTCATGTGAAATTTAAAAAAAAAAAAAATCGGTCCTGCCGTTTTCAAGTTCACACACACACACACACACACACACACACACACACACACACACACACAAAGACCCTTTTATATAATAGTATATAGAAATTATTCCATTATAGTCTGATAAAAATGACCACCAATTTGAGCTTTTTAATCATCTATCTATAATATATAATAATATAAATCTCACCTGTCTATTTAAATGTATGTATGTTTGTATGTTTGCCTAAAACTTTAGACATAGGCGACGGATTTTCACGAAATTAGTATCGTTTGAATGCTCGACCCTTCGAAGGATAAATGTTGAAAAATTGGCTAAAAACATTAATTTCTTCACCCTCAACTGGCCA
>NC_136490.1:51614220-51636720 GCF_053919585.1 Euprymna scolopes | reverse complement strand
TTCTGTCTAACTCTGGAATCTGCACGAAATTTCTAATGGAAGCCTTTATTTAATTTAAAAGTACCGATGTAAAATTTACTTCAAATTGACACTCTTTTGGGGGTTGAAGGTTCAATCTTCAGTGGGAGCGTTATTAAGAATACTATTATGAATTACTTAAGATATCTACACCGTCATGACTGATGAAATGAGGGCATGCTACCCCCACCACCAAATGGATAAAATAAAGGGTTATATTTAAAATTTGGTGCACATTCTTAGTTCGACAAGATACACCTGTAGAAAGTCGTAGGTTACATTGGCTGGAACGTTGTGAAAACAAGTCAAGAAAAGAACAGAAGTCAGGATAATCGAAATACAAATTATCACGATGAAAAGGAAATGAAATATGCAATAAAAGCAATAGTTGTATATGCAGAGACAGGTAGTCACATACTACATTATTGTCAATGTAATCAATGTCAGCAAGGACGGTCATCTGGAGGTGGACGGAAAACAAATCAGATTCTTTGGCGATCATTTCCTTAGCTGAACGCGGCCAAGATGGCCGCCATCAACGGATGTGACGTATTGTGGGCATACTTGTTTGTCTTTACTACGATGATATCCCACAAGAAATGGTCAAGAAAGCTGCAGTCAGATGCAGAATGACGATGGGACCGTTCGGGCATTTTTGTAGGCTAAATTGTACTTCTAATGTGCTGGCTTTTCAAAACCTCACCTAACCTTTTTGTCTCTTCTTCTGTTAAAGAAGTAAGTATATACTATTGCCGCCCATATCTGAGATGAACTTCAAACGGAGCAACTGTTGAGTACAGAGTTTAATATGTCTTGCTCTATTTAAGTGACAAATGGGTCTAACAGTTGCCTTGTTTCTGATATGCTGGGATATGGTTCTTGTCTGTCTAAGGACGCTCACCCTCACAAGCCTTACCTTGTTTTTATTTTTATTTTAAAGCAGTTGGTTTATTGCTTATCGTTTGAGATGCCCACGCCAAAATATGCGGTGCTGCTTAGGCATTTTTGTAGGCCAGAATACATTTTTTTAAAATTATTGTTTTGACCCCTCACTTGAAAACTTGGCTGAGAACAGTAAAACATGATACTTAGTTGATCCTGAACCCTCGCCCCTATGAAGTTTGCGGCTGGAATTGTGATTGGCTAAATGCTACTGCGGTGGACAATCACAACTGGTCAGAATTTGTTTGGAACGTAGTAACACCTCTGAATGGAGTTGGTCCAACCGCTCCAGGATTAATGCGGAACAAGTAAGTACTTGACCTTGTGTCTAACTTCTTGGTTATAAGGCAAATCATATAATTGTAGCTCAAATCTGAGGTCAAGTTGAGGAACAACTGTTGAGCCTTCGAGCTCAATATCTTCTGCTCTATTTACGAGATCAGCGATATTGCTTACGTTGCTGTTGGTGGAAATTATTCTCGCATCGCATCGTTATTATCTTTTACATTACCGTCACGCGTTTGAATACAGGATTCGTAATCTCTGATTCAATCGAAAGGATTAGAAAAGTGGTTTCCATATTTTTTCACGCACAGCCGAGTAACTGAAATGGCCAGAGAGAGAGAGAGAGAGAGAGAGAGAGAGAGAGAGAGAGAGAGAGAGAGAGAGAGAGGGGGGTCTTAGGTTTTCGGATCTAAAAACCTGTTCGTTTCAATTATGTCGTCATGAATAAATTTACACAATCTGACACTTGCTGAGCTAATGCTTTTCAAGGTGTAAAAATTGAGGCAGGATTGAAATTTTTCCTTTTTTTTATCCTTTTAATAAAAGTAAAAGAATGATTTAATTAACGGTAATACAGGTTGTTAAACTTTTGTTACGCACTAGCTGGCGAAACGGATCAACGCTGATTAACTTGTAAATGATATGAAATAAAACGTAAGCTGGTGATGTGTACATATATTCGCACTAAAACCGACTTCGAAATCAAGTGGCGATATCCTTTCCCCCTTTCTGCTACATCTTTCTCACAGAAGAGACGTCACAAGCTCTACTCTATCGTTATTTTCCCTGCAAGTGCTCGACTGAGCCCGCTCCCTGTAAAATATTTACACCCAACACTTTCGTAATTACAATCACTACTAGCAATTGCCCAAGACTAAACGAAAATTCCATGGGCAGAGTTTTTTTTCCCCAGAACTGCTTGTCTGTACAGAGCTGACTAAAAAATGGTCGTTTTCAAGTCCAATGTAAACAAGTTCTTGATAAGCCGTTCTTTTAAATAAATTATTATCCAATTTCCACCATCACCGATCACCACGGTGTTGTCTCACCTTATACTCATTAAACCTTATCATTGAGCAGCCTCCGGACCTTGATAAACGGTGATTCTATAAAATATTTAAAAAACGCTGATACGAACAGTAAATTTCTGTTGAGTGGAAGCACTGCTAACCTGGGTACTGTGTTTGATGTGGGGAAAAAGACAGTAGTTATCCAATGTTTTGATGTTCGTGTATCGTTCTGAAAATAGATTTTCTACCTGATTTTTTGATGGAAAATTAAAATCAAATCAATCGTTACCTCGTTTGGCAATGACCTACCAAAGAAGATTGGTTTCTTTTTATTTTAAGGGAGGTACTTTTTAGCAATCGATGAAAATAATTGAAAATCTGTTTACGTGGTAAGAAATTTTTAATGATTAAATTATAAAACTGCATATATCATTGTTAATTGCTGATACCAGAAGAACAGAATTATCTACAGTTATGTCCATTAATAGTTTGGTGTTATAAATGAGGTTCACTTTTCGGAGAAATGAGACTGAGAGACTCCAAATGTTTCCATCTTGTAAAAGGTAACCAAACCTTATTCTAAACACGAAGATATTATATTTATTTAGATGCCCAGATGTGACGCAACTTATGTAAACAATTTTACCAACTCTCTATCTGTACCTAAGACAAACCAGAATTCGATACTGGGAATCAAGAAGGGAAATCAATAAAAACAAACAAAAAATTGGAGGAAATCGATAATCCAACTTTCTAATCGTTCCAAAGTGAACTGACTCTCGCTCCAGAACCAAAAATAACACTAGTCGTGGAAAAAAGAAATCGACACTGCATGTTTTTGTTTTGTAAACGCGAATTTCTTTGTTCTTTTGCAATTAAAATTGGCATTTCACACCGTTTTTTCCCCCTCTTTGGTTTTTGACGTTCAACTTGCGACTCTGGAGTTTTCTTCTTTTTTTTTTGCCCTTTGGGTTTTTAATTAGCACTTTCCCTTTAGTACGTGTTACATGAGAAAATAAATTTAAACTCATTCGGATCTATTAATATCATTTGTACACTAATAGCGCTGGGAAAGGTATGATCCTCCGAATCAAATATAGAAAAAAATAGCGATTGCATTTATCTCTTCACACGGGCAGAGCTAGTCACAAGGGGTCCTCTGGATTGGAGCAAGGATAAAAATATACCCAGTCTACAAGGATCTCTCTTTTACTGACCCAAGATAAATGAAACAAAGTGTAATTATAGGAACAGATTTTATCTATTGGTTATTTTTCAAAAATTTTTTCTTGTACTCTTTTTCATCCCAAACAAGCACACTGCCACATTGCGAAGTAAGGGTTTGCTAGTTGGGATTGTCTAACTGTGGGGAGTTGAGCAGCAAGATGATTGTTCATATTACATTTAAACTTCTGCAGGTTAGCACAGTTAGGGAAGAAGGGAAAGGGGAGATTTCCATGTCTAATAGTTAAAAGAGAGAAACTGGAAAATAACGGGGTGGGATTTTGCTGTTTTTCATAGTAGCCGGGGTTATGTATATCGAGAAAGGACGCAAATTATGAGTTCATCGCATTCCATTTACTTGTAAAATAGGCATAGGAACGCAACATTGTATTAAGGAAATAGAGATTGGAGATTGTCTGCCAGTGGAGGGGGATTTATTAGATTTGATCCTCTTTTTGGATCCTGTCTAAGAGTGAGAGACTAGTGGTAGACGCACCAGTCCAGATATTTTGCCAGTAATGCAGTAGTTATCTCTGCCAACTGTCTGCTGGGCATGCTATGTTCGAGTTTGGGTTTAGGCAAATTAGATTACTTGTTAGACGCGCGTTGTGGTTAGAAGCTAAGGAAAAACAAGTCTTACCGTGGGTGCTCAGCGAGTGAGTTCAGGCCGAGAAAAGGAAAAACAAAGATAGTAGCCAGCATTTTATTAAGTGTGTTCTCGTATAATCTCGTTTGCGCGTGAAGCTGGAAACTACAAAATGAGCTTCATTTCTCGGTGCTGGGCAATTCCAGATCGGGCAGGAGAGTACACGTTTCGGCAGTACATAGACTGAGGTTAACATCCTTTTTTGTGTGTAAGAAGTGACTCCCCCCCCATTACGGAGGTCCGCCTGTTCTAAGACTGCTTTATTCTTCATTAATGATTCCCAAAAAGTTATGAATTCATCTCATCTCTCTATATCCATGAGTGAAATATTATGTTGGTGCAAGAATAAAGTCGTTTTTTTTTATATATCTGTAGTTGAACGTCAGAAAACGGCACTTTTGCACCAACTTAATAGTAGTGCATATTAGATTATTATATCTGGGCAAGGCAACTAGTTTAGTAGACGGAAAATAACACCTGTGACTAGGTAGATCTCTTATATAGTGCGCATCGTACATATGTACAGGTATGTTGGAAGTATGTCGGCTTATTTACTAATTTAAAAAGTTATTTGCTTCTTCTATTTCATACGTAATACTGAATTGATTAAGGGGGTTGAAGGCTCAATGTTTAGTGTGGACGATACTCGTAATATATTTACGAATTGCTTATCACTTCCACCCGGTCATTTCTGATGGAAAGAGAGCATGCTACCCTCATAGATTAAATAAAGTGTTCCGTTCGAAATTATCAGCAGATTCCTGAGTCCAACAAGGTGCAATTAAAGAACTTCGGAAATTATATCGGTTGAAACCTCAGGATGAGAACAGTAGGCTAAATAAGCCAAATAGTATATACTAGTAGATCTACACGCCTGGTATCAAACAGATTTCTAGTACATTCTCAATATTTCAATCAATATTTCAATCGATATTTCAATCGAAATTATCAGTTTAACCTCCGCTTAACTTTCAGGTGTTTTTTCTTTTCTATCTTCAATTGACTAGATTTCTTTTTTATTTCAAAGGAGTCATCTCTTATCAAGGCCCGGAGGTCACTCGAGGATAAACGTTAATGATTGTACAGTAGTCAATGTGACAATATCATAGTAATTGTTAGTAGTGGAAATTTGGTAAATTTGATGACTTAAGAGGACAACTCATCAAGAAGTTCTTTACGTTGGACTTGAAGACGAACATATTGTAGTCAGTTGGAAAGCAGGCAAACGGAACAGAGTTTCACAAGCGTTCAGGTCTAAGACAGAAGCTTTGTTTATTGAATGCACGTTTAAATTTAGGCATAGATAAAGAGTAGGGGAAATTATTGATATTGGTTTCAGGGAGATGAATTTTTTCGAAAAAGTTTGACAAGGTGTGTGGACCATAGATTGGAGCTCATATACTAATGAATCTACGCACTACAGCTATCGTCGATTTTAACAATTTTACAATTAAGAAAAATATAAAACTGAAAGTACGAAAGAATTGATTGAACAACCACGCAGTTTCTCTTCTAATCATTCTCATCGAAAACTAAATAAATTAAAATGTATTCAGATGAAGTATGCCTGACAAAATCAAATAATTTGTGCTAATTAGATTAAGGAAGAAAAATAAAACGATAACCCTTTAATTAGATAATCAGATAAAGGTATTAAATAAATATCGTCGAAATCTAAGCATTAAAATCGAACGGCGAAATAAATGTTAGCAACCAAAACAAAATGGCTGGCCGACTTGGAACGTAAATGAAAACAAATATGAGTTTGGAGCATGATATGTAAACGGTGTGAAAAATGCGCCAGAAAATGAAAGAAACAAAATGTTGATAATTTAATAAACGCCTACGAAGTTTGAAAAAAAACATAACTAAAGATTAAAAAGACAGAAGTTTATAAATTAATCAAAATAATTTTGCTGTTTCTTCCAAATACAAAACTAAATAAATAAATAAAAAAAATCTTTATATATATATATATATATATATATATATATATATATATATATATATTAGTGTGTGTGTGTGTGGAATTCACATACCGACTGTTTTCTGTGCCAGAGCTCTTTATTATGGCTAGACAAGTTAGTGCCACAAGCTGGGATCGAAATTCGACCGGTGACATTTGGTGCTTCTACTCTCTACGCTAGCGTCCTTCACTAGAATATAATTGAAATCTGAGTGTAAACATTGTCAATTGCCAGCAATCTCGAATTGTTTTACCAACTGAGAAATGTCTTAATAGCTAGTAGTAGTTGGGGATTTCTTTACGAGAGGCCAACTCAAGAAGAGGAACATATAGGCTGTGGCAGAAATATCTCCCAGATTTTGACAAACGATCTTCCCAGTCACACGCATGTAGTTTCTGAGCGATCATTAATTTGTATGGATGAAACTGCATATCAGTGTGTAGAATTCTTCTACCTGTTCAGACAGACAATTCCTAGGCCAAAGCATGTTTGCGAGCTGAACGCGTAGAAAACTGAGTAACAGGAAGTCTCACAGCTCGAATACTCGAATGTCTGCCGTTCGAGTGATCTGAGACCTTACAGGTGGCTTTCTTTTAAATGCCGATCATATAGCTCTGAAATTAGCAACCCATAATTGTATTGATCTTCTAGCTGGAACAGCATCATGTTGTCCTAACTTGTAATGAACTCTCGAAGCTCACTGTGCTGCTCTCTCCCCCCTCGCTCTCTTCAAAACTTCTAAGCGTTGTGCTATTCGATATTGTCCAAATGCCTAAGCTCAATTTGTTTACACAGGGAGCATCGCTTAATATGCAAATGACGATTTGTATATCACTTCCTAATATGTTCAGCCCAATATAGGGAGCATTATAATCATCCACATGCAGAACTGTTTCGCTGTATCGCAGCACATCAGTGCGAAGTAAAGCAATGATGAACCTGGCCAGTACCAGATGGGTGACTATTTGTGAATGTTAGGTGCTACATGTACTGCGCTGGGACGCACCAGTTTCCAGGTTTGCATCTAAGGGTACGTTCATACCCACTTAGAGAGAGGCACACTTAATCTCCCTAACAACAACCATCTAGGACAATAGAAACTCTGATGTAAAATCGAAGGTCTACTGACTGCTTTGTGTTATTCAAGTGTACCTACTGAGATTAGCAGTTGTTCAAAAATATGGATGGTTCTTCACAAGCCTTCACCACTATAAACGATTTATCTGGTAACTTGATTGTTGTGTGAACCTCATATAACGAAATCGAAGGGCTAATCCATTATATATATATATATATATATATATATATATATATACGGCATAATCGCGTTGACACGCCGGTTCTCGTCAGATCACCGAAGTTAAGCAACTTTAAGCCTGGTTAGTATCAGATGGGTGACCATTTGGGAATTCTAGGCGCTGTATGTGCTCTCCGCTTATCTCAGCATTTGTTCCCGGTTGCCCTGTACATATACTTCACACTTGCCACTGGTATTTAACAATGTCGTCCCAGGAGAGGTGTGGTTGGATATTACGCACCTCCTGCCACAAAAAATTCACGCGCAAGCAACCCTTTGTGGGTATCCATAGTCTGTCTAAGACCGAAGGAGTCTGCTATATATATATATATATATATATATATATATATATATATATATATATATATATATATATATAAAACCTCGTATGATAGAATTATGATGCAAATTAGTTCGATCATAGTTTTGTTCTTGTTGGATTGGGATGCAGTTCTGTTTGGTAATAAGATATCTGTTCTCCTCGGCTTTACTTTCTCTCTGAAAAAAAAAGGTTAGTTTATTACTAATCGCCTGAGCTTATCTATTGAGGAGTGCCGACATGGTTGCTCAGGATTTTTTTCTAGTCCAGAGTGTGTGATTCCTTGTGCGCGAGTTTCTCAAAATTTCAGTGGTCACTGTCTCTGTCATATGTTTGACATTATATCTGACTAAATCTGATTGACTTTCATTTGCACGATACCAGAATGATAAATTGTTTAAAAGCGTTTTGATTTTTGTCTGCAAGGTTTTCTTTTTTTTTAACATGATGCCGGTTGTATGTATGCAAATATATTTTAGCTTATATATATATTAGTAATGGGACGATTCAGATACAATTACGGATTTTTATTCTTTATAAATCTCAAAGTAATTTACAATAAAGTTGGTATTTATTCCCCATTATTGTAAATACACATATTAGATGTGCAGATATTTTCTCATATGTAAAAATACACTAGTGAAGGATGATCTATTGATTTTGGATTTAAAATCAAATATTTATTATGTTATCATTATTAACCATAGGGGAAGATTATGCTTTGAACAAAATCAAATTAAAAAGACTGAACAAAATCAAATAAAAAAGACAATTAAAAGAATTATTTTTGGCATCGGAATGTAAGCATATATTTTTCTGATCCTGATATCAATTCAGATAACTCCAAAAGTTCAGATTCCGATCAGTCCTCGCAACACATATATTCAGTTATAAAAACAAGAAGTAAAAATTTAGTTTACAAGCCAAAACATTCTGTAAGCTTTAAGAGAATATAAATATTATTATTATTTATAAAATAATCAAAACCAAATAAAAAAAATTCAATACCACTTAAATAATAATAATAATAATAATAATAATAATAATAATAATAATAATAAAATAATAATAATAATAAAAGAACGCAATTAAAATTTACAAGAATTTATTGTTTGACAGGATACTCAAGAAAAAATATTAAGATGTCCTTCAAAGAATGTATTCTTTTTTATTAAGGGAAAGATATTAGCAAATAACTATTATAGCAAAGCTATGAATTTGCTCGTACGGGAATAAGTTGATACTGTATTATATGAAAGTGAATCATATATGCAAAGGAAGTCAGTGTAAAGAGCTCATGAAATGGAGAAAAGAAATGAAAAATGACAAAAATAAATTGAAAATGAAAGGATATACAATGGTTAGGTTGTACCAAAAGGCGAATTGGTCATAATATTAAATATCTTTATGGGAAATCGTCCGTATAGTATATATACAAACAAACATAGTAACAATAAAATAAAATACGCATCAAGTGCGCTCGAAACCAAATCACAACGTAATATTAGGAAAATAAACAAATAGTTTTTTTTTTTACATAGGCATTGCAACTTATCAACGCCAGGAGGCCACTCATGGATACGGGTTAAAGAGTGTACAGTAGAAATTGGACAATATAGTAATCGTTAGTAATGGAAATTCGGTAAATTTATTAACAAGTGGAACGGCTCATCAAGAACTTGTTTAAAGACAACCATATTGTAGTCAGCTGGAAAGCAGGAAAACGATAAACAATTCCACAATTCTAAGACAGAAACTTTGTTCATGGAATCTACGTTTAGGTTTAGGCACAGATAAAGTACTTGTTTGAAATTTATCACAAATATATTTCGGAGGTAGACTCCATCTTCAGCGTGTTGTTTTGTTTCTTTTTTTCTTTTTCTTCTTCCTTGCCATGTTGTAAATTTGGAGAAGGAAGTTTGTTTGTATAGAGCTGCGCGTTGTATCTGGCGGTTGTATTTTAAAATGTTTGAACTGTGCGTAGGTAACGCGAGAATAACGTCAAGAATGAGAGTTCAATAGAAACGTTGTTTTAATTTGAATAAAATAAAATACGCATCAAGAGCGCTTGAAAGCCAAATCACAACGTAATATTAGGTAAATAAGCAAATATTTTACTTGTTTGAAATTTATCACAAATATATTATTATTTAAGATGTGTGTTAATGAATACAACTAAAAAATGAAATATTGTTGAGTGTATTTTCTTTTTACATCAAAAGCAGAGTTTTAAATATAAAGCTTGCAGGCTTCCTTTTTTTTCTGTAATTCTTGTCCTTCGACCCAGGATCAAGGATTTGCTACTGACCAGAGTGCCCCTTTTGGGGGAGCTGCCCCCCCATTAAAAACCGACCTCATGTCTGAATCTGCCCTCGTGGGGAGACAAGTAAACAAACAATATATATATATATAAAGTTTGCATACTTTTAGCATAGTATATTTCTGATCGATATTATTACAACTAACTTTTCCATTTTTGCTTACTTTTTCGACACAAGTGAAATACAAACCTCGTAATAAGTCTTGCTAAGTTACTGTTTTAAATTTATAAAAATCCAATTCGAAACATATCTTTTAAATTATTTATTAAAAACAATAAAAATCAGACTTAATATTAGGACTACTATATTCACTAAATGCATAATGCAGCACTGGACAAAACATGAATAGTAGATTAGAATTTAAAAGCTGATGGGACATTTTTTTTTTTTTTTTTTTAGCACCAAATTTAAAAATTTAAAAAGCATATATTTCGATTTACGAATGTCGCTACTATAATGAAGAAAACCGAAATATTTCTAATATGTAGAATTAATTTTTTACAAAGGGGTCACCACATATCAAGGCCCGGGGACCACTCGAGGATAAGGGTTACTGTGTGTAGGGTAGTAAGTGGGACAATAGCATAGTAATCGTTCGCAATGGACATTTAATATAATTACATTATTTACGAGGACGGTTCAATAAGAACTTGTTTACGTTGGACTTACGACGATGATATTGGAGTCAGCTGGAAAGCAGACCAGCGGAACAGAGTACCAGCTCTAGGAAAGAAGCTTTGTTCATGGAATCCACATTTAGGTTTAGGCACGAAATAGATAGTGGGGGAATTTTTTATAGTGATTTTGGCTAGTGACAATGTTAGTTCTGCGCTATTCCTCTGTTTTCTTGTCAAAAAAACTTTCCACAGCTTCGCATGCAACTTCTGAGCCTTTCTGTTCTTGGTGTCGGGGGTAATGGAAGTTCTGGTTGGTTTATTGTACAGAGTGAGCTAAACGTAAGTTATTTTTTGTTTGTTTTTGTTTTTAATGTGTTTGTGGCTGGAGGGGGGCAGCTATTTGCGCTTAGTCTAGCACCGACTATGAATATAAAGTAGAGGATCTAACAATGCCTCTTTTCTGTGAAAGTCTAACGTTGTACATAATTACACGTGAGACCCGCACGTTGTATGTGGTCTACGTCGCAAAGGAGACCAAGACAAAAAAGAACTCAACAGCAACATTTACTTCCTCATTTTCCCACCACGCGTGTCTTCACGTTACGGCTGTGATCTCACTCACCTCTCTAACGTGATAGTCTTCTCTAACTTCCCCCCCTTTTCATAGTCATTATTTTTCCTTACCACGACATCATTTTTCTCATGGCTCGGTATTTGCATATAGCCGCCAATGTGTTCTGTTACAAAAAGAGTTGCAGGAAGGATCATTTCTCCACTAGATTGTGAAGACAGTTTTGTATTCTGTGAAGGTACGAAAGAGTGTTCCGAGCAGAACTTCTATAGTACACTCGTATAAGGTTCGCTAGGTGGTGGACCCTTGTGTTTGAATGAAGTATGGCCCTATCAAGGACTAGAACATCCACCCTCACACACACACACACACTACCTTCTTTATTTGAGAAATGGTTAATTTATTTGTAATCGCCTAAAGCGCTACTACAACGGAATTCCGACGGGGCAGCTCAGGCATTTTTTGCAGACCAAAGATCACACGCTTCTTGGCGTGCTGGCTTTTTAATACCAATCTTCCGACCTTGTCACATAAATATTCCCATTGTCAGTAAAATTAACTATTCCATTAAGACAGACTGTATACGGATTTCTCCGAAGGTTTAAGTTCTCCTCATGATCCACTTGGTGCTTCTAAAAGGGTTAAAAATGTTCAGTTTCGTTGCAGAGGACGTGGCTGGCGATGACAAGGTCCTTCACATGCATTAAGCTAACCTCGGTTCACGTTCATTGTGAATACACTGAATGGCGGTGAGCAATCTATAACAGATCACTCGCAGTGCCTTCAGAGAGAGAATATGAGCTAATTTTGAATGGAATTGAATCCCCTCTTTGTCTAAATAAACGTTGCTTGAATTAGCTGAAAACAGAAAAGAGACGGAAGACCGGGTAGCATGGAAAGGAGAGGGGGCGATTAAGATCAGTTCGGGCTGACCTAAGAATTTTCTTTCTACAGATGTATCCAAGAAATTTCTTTATACATATTCTCTTGCCTATGCATCTGTTTGAAGGCTTTAGAAATAGTCGATAAACAGTACAAAAAATACCTAATTCAATAACCGAAAGAATATCTTAACTATATAAGCAACGTTTCTGTTTCTTTTTTCTTTTTAAGGTTTAACCTTTCTATAAAAACGTGAACGGACGTACGCTCAGCTAACGTCAATAATTATATATGCAATTTTAATTTTTATGAGAAAAATAGAACAGGCTTAATCTTAGTAATAATAGGTATTAGCGGGACCTGTGGAAATTCCACAGCCGCATCTTTCATATGAAATGTATTGCCCTCTTCGCATTCTGTGGACGTTTAGCGTGAATGGAGATCCCGCAATATTATTGTAGCCCTTTTGTTAAAACTGTAAAAGTATTTATCTAAGTAATCTGGTTAATGTAGTGTCAGGATATATCTGCTTATGACGGTTTATTTCCAATATCCTTATACCATAAGACATATTTTCTTATGTATGGACGCTCAGCGCGAACGGAAACCTCACGATTTTATTATACCATCTTTAGGCAGAACAGATCCTAGCGAGAAAACCAAAAAGGTATATTTTAGTTTCACGTACGACCCAAGAGCGACATCATTTTTTTCATTTTATTTTATTTATTTTTATATTTTTTACACGGCGTCTTTAGTGATCGGGAATTATTGTTATTACAAAGGAGGATGGAAGGTCATAACATACTACGAACATTAAATTAGCGTATCTATATACTTATTTAATGTTCGTCGTATGTTATTCACTTCTATCTTCCTTTTTTATAAATAGGCTCTTCGATCGAATAATTTATAATCTGAAAACCGTGACACACGTACGTATGTCAGATATTAGAATATACAATATATAGACAATAAAAGTAATGCAAAGAATTAGCACGTATTCACATTTTTATGAGCACAGATTGGCTTTACTCTCTTTTTTTTTTTTGTCGATGTGATGTGTCTTTACCGGCCTGTAATAAGACAAACACATTGACATAATTAACAAAAAGTGTACTATAAAAGTATGTTACAAAAGTGCACGTCATGATCCTGGAGCCATAACTGCCTTTAATCATTAACATGAAGTTTTAAATACCACTGTATTTATTCTTTGGGTAAGTCCATTATTTTCTGAAATAGGTCTATCAGCTTACCCTATCAAATATAGTGTTTTGTCTTATTTTTTCATATTGATTTATTTTAGTCTTATTGATATTAGTTTTGCTTATTTCTTCTCGATCAGTTTTGTCTTTTTTTACTTATAAAGTAGCTTTGAATCAATTTTAAGTGATAGCGAACGGGTGGAGACAGCTAGTTCATAATAAATTACATAGCAGAATATATTCTATATAAAGGACATCGATATATCCATGTCTGACTTAACATCTTGTCAGATTTTCCAAATTAAACTCAAATAGCATTTAAGCTTACAGATCAAAAAGTGCTCTTGAATAACCAATTTTCATTCGTTATTATACTACCATGTTATTGGCAATATAATAATATACTTCGCCAGAATTTATTTTCAAAATGATCTAGTTGATTCCTAATATGAAACATATTTTGATTTGTAAGCTTAAATGTTATTTGGGTCGGATTTTGAAAACCTGGCAAGATGTTAACTATGTCAAAACATAGACATATCAATGTACTTTATATAGAATATATTATGCTATGTAATCCATTATGAATTAGTTTTCTTCACCTACATTCTATCCCTTCGCAAATTATTTTAAAGAATTACTTTAAAATAAAATTAGCATTTTAGATTGAAGAACATAATAAGAGTTGTCTACCTTATAAAGCAACAAACAGAAATTAAGAAACAAGATTGTTTCACTGCATTATAGCTAACATTAGGTCGGTAAACTTGGTGGTTTTTCTATTTATCTTTTGTCAACAAGGCTTGACAGAATATTCAGCAAGCTCGAAATATTAAAATTATAATAAGTTATATACTTTTTACAAGCTTATTTAAAAAATGTTAATGATAAATTCTTATAGTGATGTCCTCTGATGTCATGCCGTCTCAATTCTTTCGTAGTTTGATGTGAAGTTTTATTTGAGACGGTGTAAAGAGTCTTTCTCTGTTGGACTCTTCAGTATTTCTTTTCGATAATTAATAGAAATCATGTGAATCAAATACGTATAGTTCCCTTATTAATTCTCTTATATGTATTAGTTGTGTTGAGAAGGAGAGACACAGATACACAACTAGTCATCTTTAGACCAATATTTAAGATTAATCTCTATTTCTCTTTCGATTCGCTTCTTAACTAAATCTCCCCATTGCAAATCAATCATATTTCTTATTTTTATTTTTCAACGTCTACCCACGTTTTCCATGCATATCAATTTTTAACGTTTTGTCATTTTATTTCCGATTTGTATTAGAGAAATGGTCTCTTTCATAGACAGATATGCGTTTTCCCTTTATCGATTAATGAATATATATATATATATATATATATATATATATATATATATATATATATATATATATATAAGAATAAAAATTACAATAAGTTTACCAAGGTAATCAAAATGGTAAAATTAAAATATATTATAAATATTGGAGAGTTAATATTTACAAGTAAAATAAACTCAGCCAGATGTAAAAGCTCAACAAAAACCGAAAAGGAAATAGAGCTTATAATATGAACAAATGATTAATAAAACATGTTAAAAGACATCTTGAAAAAGAGTTAAAAACATATTTAATTTTAAAAAAGGAAACACAAGATAAGTGGATAGTCCTTAATCCGCGGAGTTTCGAAACTCCGCGGATTAAGGACTATCCACTTATCTTGTGTTTCCTTTTTTAAAATTAAATATGTTTTTAACTCTTTTTCAAGATGTCTTTTAACATGTTTTATTAATCATTTGTTCATATATATATATATATATATATATATATATATATATATATATATATAGTCATTAGCTATTAGTAGAACTCATGTAAATTCCATAGGATAAAATAAACAATTAAGAGGACCCTTTAAAAATATGATTTGTATTTTTATCTAATATACAAAGATAAGTTAGTCAAATTCTTGAAGTTAGACCTTAATAATATTGTATCTGATAAATGGATATTGGATTACGATTGTGATTTATGTAAACTACTAATTTGTATTCTTTAAATAAAAAATTCCAATCATTCTCATCAATTGCATATACTAATGGGACCAATGTAAATTACCTTGAACAAAATGAATCAAGATGGACGCTTAAAAAAAGGAAAAGCAATTTCTATTCTTGCTGTATATAAATCATATTGTTACCTCTATAGAAACGATATAAAAACGTACAATAAAAATTTATTTTACTTCTGCTTATCATCGCCATACCGGAGCAGAATACAACACTTATACAGATACTTTCAGGCTTTAATATCATTGGAGAAGAAAGCATGCCAGGAGAAGAATAACTAATAGTTTGCCATTAGCATGTTTTCAAACACACTTCCTGTCAGAAGTTCATGATAGAGAAAAAAAAAATGAACAGGAATAAATATCTCTCAACTAAATGTTGATTTTTTTCTAGAATTTCGGTCGAACTATTAATCAAAGAGTCTCACCTCCTTGCGGTTTATTAACAGACTTTCTTTATTTCTCTTTTCACATTCTTTCTCTCCTGATTGATTAGTTTATAAGACAAGACCGACGGCTTAAAGTTAGAATCAATTGACTACAGAAATAATTACCGGTTCTTGTCGATTCCAAAAAGCAGCCAATCAGATACATGAGTGCATTTTAAAAAGAATAAAACCCATACAAAAAAATATACATTTGCCGTTTATCAATCAATTAGATTAACCCCCCAAAAAAGTAACAACGGTTTTACCATGTGTTTATTTGCATATATTTGTCATAAACTAATGGGTACAATGTCAATTTAATGGAATAAAAAAAAGCAATGAGAATTTTTTTTAAGAAATAAAAGATTATTTACATTTTTATGTAATATATAAAGAAAAGTTAATTGGATTCTAGAAATTGGATGTGAATATCCTTGAATCTCAAAAATCGATATTTAGTTTTGACTAGCCAGTCATTAGTATAATTTTTTAGTCTGTTCTTTACAGAAAAATTCCAATCGATTTCATATAATAATATAGCTTATATACATATATATATATATATATAGAGAGAGAGAGAGAGAGAGAAAGAAAATGTAGATTCCATATAATAAAGTGACCCATGTAAATTTCATAAAATAAAATAATTTTTTTTTAATAAAGAAAGTGTAATTTGAATTCGTATTACATATAAATTCTATTGTTACCTTAAATCTATGCATAATCTATAATTGTGACGATCAAGATTGTTCCATGAGACATAGATTAATGGATAAAACTTAACTACTGAATCATGGTTTCTGTTCTGTTGGATGGGACATATCTCTCAGGTGCAATTCTTCGTATCTAGTATATAAAACTCCGTCAGATTCTCTAAGTTAGATCTAAACAGCATCGCATGTGTCAAATCGATATTTCATTCTGACTAGCCAATCATTTATTTAACTTTTTCAATCCGTGTTTTTAGGTGTAAATATCCTATTGATAACATATACTACTGGAACCATTGTAAATTTGATAGAATAAAAAGGAGAATAGAAAGTGAATCATGGATTTACTTTCAGCAGCCTCGTAGCTCTAGTTTGCTTTATTCTGTCCTTTAGTCCTCGCATTCCATAAGCGGTGGTTTAAACAAAAGGGAAAGAATTGTTTTTTTTATGTCAGGATTTTTCCATCCAACACTTGTTGTTGGTTAGTACTTCATCTTGAAGTATATTTTATCTTTTTACATCAAGTAGCTTCATGTCTTATCTGGGGTGATTTACATTAAAAATAAACAATTAAAAGAAGGGCTTTAAGAAATAAAATAAGACTGAAATGTTCATAGTATGTAAAATTTTATCATTGTTTTTCCAATAAATTATACAAAATATATTACATATGACTGATATTTTTAAAGTCAATAGTTTCTCAATGATGGCCACTTCTACTAATTCAATTCTCATCCAAATTTGATGCAGGTTTTCTGCAATAGAATCGACACATCTCAGTCTATATTTTCTTTTCATAAAATTGAAATTTGATGGGTAAGAAAGTTCACTCATCATCTATAAGTAAAACACCTCAATGGCTTTGACTCTTCATAATTTTTTAATTAAATGAGCAAATTTGTATATTTTGGATTCATCGGACTACGGTTCTCATTTTGAGTGATTTTCACAACGTTTTGGTCGATGTAACCTTCAACATTCTTCAGGTGTACGGATCCATGGCGCATGGTTAGAGTACTTAGAAAAAGTCAAAGTCACTTTCTCCTGAAAGTTGAAAGTTCAATTCACAGTGTAGACGACCAAAAATACAATTGCGAATTACTTTGGACCTCTATTAATTCATGGCTGATGGAACAAGAGCATGCTTCCCTTATGAAGTAAAGAAAATGCTCCATTCGAAATTCCGTCATAATTTTCGAGTTAGACAAGATACATCTTAAGAAGGTCTGAAGTAACATCGACCGAAACGTTGCGAAAATTACAATCAAGATGAGAACGGTAGTCTGATGAATCCAAATAATATTAAGAACCAATCCTCATCTCAAAAATTCAGAAACGTCATATTAATCCACTTCTAAAAATCAATTCGGATTCATGAGAAAACTAATAATATTTATAACGAACTATAGATAACAAAAGGACTCATTTGCTATTATTATTATTATTGTTATTACTTAATTTTTTGTCTTATCTTGTGCCGATGTTAGAGGTTTCATAAAATATATCCAACGTTTCCTATCTATTTCCATTTTGCCTTCACCGCCCACGAGGATCAGGTCATCAAATGACCCCCTTCATATCGTGAGTGACAAATTGTTTGGATCATCGACAGCGATGTGGAACACATGTTGGAGAGTTTTGGATGCTTAACGGCGAGTGAGCTGGACTTGCCAATCGAGAATTTGTAGTGCATTGTAATTTTTCATGAAAGCCTCTACAGTGAGACCTGTATCCAATGTTCTGTATCTAGCACCATGTCATTTTAGATGATACCAGGCTTTGAATAATTAAATGTGTATTAAAATTAGTAATGACAAGGAGTAAACTCGTAACCATTTGGCTGATCAAATGAATAGTTTTATGAATAAATCAATTTACTTAAGTTGTCACCCTTTTTTTACCTTAATACATTAAGAAAAAAACTAGTCGGATCCGTGGAAATTACACGGAATGAGAAATATATTGAATCAACAAATATTTTTTGATAAAGCTAATTTTTCTGAATAGCACAAAACTTAGTCTATTTGAACAGAAATCTATTAATACGCAGAAAAAATATGCTTTTAGTAACATTTCTATGAAAACAGTGTCCATTGTATTTTAAATATAGAACTGACCCAAATGAGATAAATTAATAAATACTTAGAAAGTAATGTTGTGCTCCATAGTTCAATACAAATAATAAAATCACATTGTAAGAGACAATCTTTAATTTGCTTCTTCAGTTCAGCACCTCCTGGCAGACAATGTTCTTTTTCGCCCTGTTTCTCTATTTTACGTAGCGTTTTGTAGACGTTTTTCTACGGTGAAGAACTGTTTCATGCCAAAATTAGCACGAGTCTCTTTCTCACAAGATTCTAACAATGATCATTTATTATTGTAATGGTGCGTTAAAACAAGGCTATAGTAAAGGGTGGACACTCTCATATTATTGTCCAGGGTTTCTAGATTGGCATTTTTAAAGCCAAAATTTGTGAATTTTGACCTATATTGAAATCAATGCGCTCTTATAGCGCGTATAGAAAACGCGAATTGTTCCCTATATTGAAACACTTGAGCATCTAAAAATTGTATTTGGTCTTTTTCAAAGTGTAATGTACGGACTAGCTAAGGAAAGAACAAGAAGAATACTATATAAATTACAATGGGATTAGAATTACAGTAGAACTTAAACTAGTTATCACTCCTTTTGATAAACAATGACGTTGTTGTCCTGTCGAATATTTGACACTATTTAATCCTTAATCTCGAATGACATTTGGGCCTTGTATAAAGAGTACGAAAAATTATTGATATCCTTAAAAACAAAATGATATCCCATTTCGTTGTTTCATTTGTCAGATTTTTTTTTTTTTCAAGTTTACTCGGTTATATTAAGAGAAACAGATGAAAAAATATATTTTTTCAAAATTGCTCTATTTGAAGAGGGTCATCAATTCTAGAAATTGAAGTAGAAACAATGTTAACACAAGGATGACTTAAATTTATAAATGCACATTAAAAATAACAGTAAAAAAATCGTTAGGGGAAGAAAAACAATGGCTCAATGACAAACTATAAAAACTATTATAAAAACAGACATGAAAATATTTTTGTTAGCGCTTTAAACATATTGATTTTTTTTTATTACAAAACAAATAATAAAGAAGACTGAAGGCAATTATTGATATTGACAATTCAGCAAATAAAAAGAAATTTCAACGAAAGGAAACTGGTGCAAAAATTTAAATGAATAACGGAATAATTAAGAGAAAAAACGCCAGTTTAAAAAGGAAATAGACATTAGTAATATTTACTTATTAGCTAAACAGGATATTTGATTATCTTTATTCAAGCGCAATATTTATTTTAGGTTCATGAGGGGTGAAAAATAAATGGTATCGCTCGTTCAAAAAAAATAAAATCACCAATTAAACCAAGTCGTTTGCTTTACGTCAATTGGCAAACCAGAGGAATGCCGGACACAACGTCCGCAGTAAAGGGTGTTTAGTCGAATTTGGTTGTTGATATTATATTGTTCTGGATAGCGCATTCTTGTGGTTTTCAAAGTTTTATTTTTACTAATTTTTATTAATTAATGTAATTATTTAATTTTGAATGAAAGTAGAGAATATTTCAAAAAACGCATTTCCCATTTTAAGAATATCTTTCTAAATAATCTTCTGCGGTTTACTGCTGAAATAAAAACGATATTATTATAAAAAAAACAAAACAAAAAACCATTGCTATGATAGCGAGAGGGGGCATTGTTAATTATTCTGTATTTTCACACACACAAAAAAAAAATTTTACATTTGAAAAACAAACTCTTTTCACAAATTATATCAGTAGGAATCAAATTAGTTTTTCAGCTAAAAAGCCAATTCAATATAGTGTGGCAGATGGGATGATGATTCGGAATATGAATCGAAAAAAAAAGGAACTATTTTGGGGTATCGTGATTGATATTGGAATCAGAATATTTTGAGCCTAAATTCCGATTCCAAATACTATTCTTTTAATTGTTTTCTTGTATAGATTTTTTTAACTTAATTTTTTATTTCTGATACTAATGATGAATATTTATTGAGTTTAAATTGCCAGTAAAATTTAAATTTATATACGATATTCAATTTAGTTTAAAATTTAACGTAGCAGTGCGCTCTTATAGCGCGTATGGGAATATCAGCAGCAGCTTATCATATCTGACTAGCGAAAAAATTAGCAGCTGTCGCCGTCTTAGCACATATGCAAATTAAGCGAGTGTGAACGCGTTGACATAACGGGAAGGAGAAAAAAAGGCAGAAAAAGGACAGCACATGGTCGAAAAACGGAAACTTGTTTGACTCCGGTGCGCCGAGAGAGAAAATGCGCCGCGTGGTCGAAAAAACGGAAAGGCAAGCGACGAAAAAGACACGTGCGTGAAAGGGCGTCATAAAAGACGAGGTCGACACCTGATATTTTGAAACACAGCGAAGTGCATTGTCGGAAATTACTGGAATAAATGCTTTTGTTTTCACCTAAAAACATGCCGAGTCCTATTTTTATGTTCTTCCTTGTTTGATCGTACCAGACAACGTGCGGGTCCGAATGGTTGAAAGTTGACGACACGGTTCGAGTGCAAGGGACACCTTACAGAAATGACACAGATAAGAATAGCACAGATAAAAACACGAGTGGATGAAGAGAAAATGATGGCACAAGTGAAAAATGTAGGTGAACTCTGATAATGAGTTTCTCAAAGTCTTAGATGCAACATCGGATCATCCCATAATTTCTGTCCGAATTTATGAATAAGGGAAAAAAGTGACTAAATGTTACATTTTATTAAAGATTTAATCATCAATATACTTTCCTGATTATCTATGGCTTCCTTCAATCTATTAACAAGCTTATTAATTCCATCACTATAAACTTCTTTTGGCTTTGATTCGAAGAATTCACAAATATCAGTTTCAATATCTTTCTGTGTTACGGAAGCTGTTCCTTCCAAAGGAGTTTGTTAGTTACGAAACAAATGGTAGTATGAAGGAGCAATTTCAAGAGAATATGGTGGACGAGGAATTTTTTCCCAGCCAAGTTCTTCGATCTCTTGTGAGGCGATTCTTGTTGTGTGGGGTCGTGCATTCTCCTGATGAAACATCATCCCTTTCCGATTCACGACAGGACTTTTTTTTTCTCAAAGATGTGTTCAAGCGCTCTAAATGCTGACAGTAGATTTAAGCATTATTTGTTGCATTGTTGGTGGTAACAATTCAAAGTGGAATATCTCTAGCCGGTTCGACTGCTGAGTCTCCTTTCTTGAACTCATAAAGCATTATATGCCTCAAATGATTATTTGGCACTTGCCTGTTGTAATCAAGCAAATTTAAATTTAATAGTTCTGTAAAAAAATGTAATCAGTTAAAATGCATATAAACATAAAAATCTAAAAAAATTACGCAATATTTTTTAAGTATCGTCCAATTTAAAAACAAAGGTAAAAATTCGGACAGAACTTATGGGATGACCTGGTACATAAACAGAAACACTTCCCATGTTTGTCAAATAATAAAAAAAAATATCTACATTTAAAACTAGAAAATTTCCTTCCAAAAGATAATGAATTTTTAACCTTTTAGACGATTAGTCGATTTTGGAATCGGAATTGAATTTTACTTATAAATAAAAAAAAAATACTTGGGGAGGGGATCACCACTTATCAAGCCTGGAAGCCACTCTAAGATAAGGGTTAGGTCAACGGTGAGACAACACTACGAAGATCAGTCCTGGTGGAACTTAGGTAAGGTTTAAATATATAGGAAGACGGCTCAACAAGTACTTGATTACATTAGGCTTGAAGATGTCTATGTTACAGTTAGCTTGACTGCAGCTCCACGGTATCGTGTTTTACAGACGGCTAGTGTTAGGAAAGAAACTCTGTTCATGGAATTTTCATTTAGCTTTGGGCACAGATAGCGAGTAAGGGAAATTGTGGACGGTTGTTTATTTCAATTTATTTATTTTTAATTGAGAGTCACCACT
>NC_136490.1:51599220-51606720 GCF_053919585.1 Euprymna scolopes | reverse complement strand
TAAAAATTTGTTCTGGTGCTGGATTTAGGAGTGGATGTATATAAGATTTAGGAAAGTTCTTCTATAACTAGCCAGCAGAGTGTTAGCACTATTGATCAAGGGAAAGGTCTAACAGACCTGTGTACTAAGTATTAGCAAACGCGGTCTGATTGAAAGATTCGCTTTGAACGCTGATATTCAAAGAAGTCTAGAAATCACATAGATAGCTAGATTCTTTATAAAATACCGGAAACCATATTTTATGCCAGTTCTGTATTCCTCCAAGATCAGAATGAAGACGTCATACTGATTCCTTCCTTCCGCAACAGCCAACCAAGTGCCTTTTTCAGCCAACCAGCTAACCAACCATCTTGTTTCCACAGCCACTTTGGTCGCTGAAAATATTCCAATATTTTTCTCACCAGCATCCATTTTCTTTTTTGTAAACGTGCCATCTAAAACCATATGATTAAAAATACTTTTTCAAACTCTCTTGTGTATGTACGGACATGTGTGTCTGCATGTATGTATGGGTAATATGCAACGATACATCTGTTATGTATGCATACATATGCGCGTGTTTGTATGCGTGTGGATTAAGAAAACAAAATAACTCAATGATTCGCCAACTGTTCTATTGTTTTTTTTTGTTTTTGTTTTTTCAAGAAGGAGGAAAATAGCTAAATGACGGGGATTTAGTTATTTGGGCAGAACTGTTAGCATGTAACGTTTTTAAATTGGTATAAATAAGAAAGATATATCAATACGCGTATATATATATATATATATATATATATATATATATATTCCAAAATTTTTTAAAAAATTCCAAGGTCACAAATTGAATAATTCTGTAAACTTAAAGCAAGTATAAATTTTTATATTTATAAATCAATCCTACCAAAATGACTGAAAAACTGAATTTAAACTCTGTAAATTAGAATTTACAAGAAATTTAGGTAAAACCGCCGGAGAATGCTGTTTTACGGTTGTTTTTAAAATGGAACGGAGATTTAAATTTCGTTTTGGTTTAATTTTGTTTTTAAATTCCGCATGCGACCCCCCCAAAGCAAAATTGATTGATAAATTAATAGAAATTAAGTTAAAAAATGGATAGCACGACCATCGACATGTGCACAAGTTGCAAATATAAGATTTTTTTTATGCAATAGTAAAAATTTTGGCAACAAGAAGATTTAAGTAGGAGGTTTGTCATTGAACATGGAGTATTGTTCAAAACGGTCTCATGTCTGAAACACTAAATTCCGAAAGCCGTTCTTTACATGGGGAGGTTGGGGTAACTATTTCGAAAGCCGTTCTTAACACGGGGGTGTCTATTCGTTGTAAGCATACTTGAAAACCTCTAAAAGGCGTCATTTCTAATGAGAACGGTGAGTTGGAATTATTTAAAAAAAAATAAAAACAAAAAAAATAACCAAAAAGGTATACCAAATTGACTTTTTTTCATTTACAAATTAAATTATTTCGTTTTTATTCATAATTTATATATATATATATATATATATAAATTACGATTGTTTAATGTTATTCTTTTGATTACTTTCGATGTTTTGGGGCGCATGCGCAATTAAAAACAAAAGATTAAAACCGAAGGAAATATAAATTTGCGTTCCATTATTAAAATAACTGTAAAACAGAGCATTCCCCGCAAGTTTTACCCAAATTTATTATTCGCCATGGAATGCAAGTAATAAAAATGTTCCTTATTCCATAGAGTATCAAAGAATGGCACTTATCATCAGAGGAAAGTAGTTAACAAAATAATATTCACAGGCAGGCCATAAATTTTGCTTGTCAGCACATAAATTGAACGCAACAAATTATGAAAGAAGTCATATATTTATAAAAGTTGATAATGATGCAGAAATGTATAGGTTAAAACGATATTCCAAAGGAAGTTCAGGTTTTGGAGTATTTTGTAAATTAAAATTTAAAAAATATATTGTTCAACGACAATTAACACAAAAGATTATGTCCTTCTCCCATGGAGTTGTAATTCTCCAGATGAAAATAACTAGCACACAATGTATAGAAGTACTAGTTAGCACAATTGTAAATTTTTAAAATCTTAAATTTTATTTGCTAGCTATTTCCTCTGATACGGCATAATTCATGTTTACACACTGGTCCCCATTAGATCACCGAAGTTAAGCAATGTTGAGCCTGGTCAGTAGTAAAATAGGTGACCATTTGGGAATTCCAGATAGTATGTGTTCTCCGCTTATCTCGGCATTGTTTCCAGTCACTCTGGACTTCTCCTTGCCACTGGTATCAAGCAGCGCTGATTCAGGATTTTGGTTGATGATTGTGAAAACCTTGCCTCACAATTACCCGCGCAGCTACTCTTTCAATGGGGTATCTATTGTCTCTCGAAACTGAACGAAAGCATCGATTTCCTCCGAAAAAAAAAGACCAATTTTAGAAACTTCATGGAATAAGGAATCGCTTATTATAGAACAATCTCTTGTTATTGAAAAATAAAGTTTTCTAAATTTTAATTGACATCATTTAATTCCTCTCGTACATATAGAAATAAACATATACTTTTGTTTATTTCTCTCTAACGGGCCCAACATGTTGTATGACGACCCGGTCGCGAAGGAAAACGTTGACACAACTTTTCTTTGTGGAGAAAAAAAAAGGTATTTATTTTGTCATTTCCCGTAACCAAAGCAGCTAGGATACCAGTTTTACAAAGTTCGGTTTTTCTTAGGAGTAGGGAAGGAGAGAGAGGGAGCAGACTTTCGCGTTCGCAGACCATCACTGACCAACTTGCCAGCAGTGATTTCTTTTGGCCTCTCTCTCTCTTCTTTTGTCTCACTTCCGGTTTTCACGGTATTCATCCATATATATATATATATATATATATATATATATATATATAGAGAGAGAGAGAGAGAGAGAGAGAGAGAGAGAGAGAGAGAGAGAGAGTGCGTGACGTCATGCTTACGCCGAGCCAAAACGCTAACGCAGTTATGTTACTCTTGATCTAGTATAATATAAATTAGAAACCGCCAGAAATGGCCGAAAAATCAAGTTGTTGTTTTTTAAAACGAAATTACATTCATTAAAATCCATTATTTCTGAGTAACTTCTTTTTTTCCAGAAAGATAAAACCCTGAATTTTATCATATAGAAAGCAGAATAATGTAAAACTTTTTCTACCATTTTTAATTAAGGTTTAAATGTTAAATTTTCTCCAAAAGTTAACAATTGACATTTTTTCTCTTGCAGAAAAAATGTATATAAATAGTTAGAAAAAAAAAAGGCTTTTGAAATAATTAATTTGTTTATTTCTTGTCTAATTAAGATTTAGGGTGATTTTCTATGAGAATATGCAAAAATATTATAATATAAGTACCTGGATTTCAAATAATTCCATTTATTCATATAGGCAACCAGTTACTTCGCGCCGATTTGATATAATGTTTACATTTGTACTTGATAAAAAGCAGACTACGGAAAACCAAACAGACAAAAAAAAAACTTATTTTTCAGTGATGAAAATCTCAATGTATTATTAACGCTGAGGCTGGCTAGTACCAGATGTGTGACCATTTGTATGAGTTTGGTTTTTAATGTGTATGTGTGTGGGGGTCAGGCTCCCCAAAATAGGGGGAGGGAATTTAAAGCAGAATAAAAAAAATTATTTCAGCGCGTTTGGTCCACCGTAGTCGAAAGGTGGCAAACGTTTACAAACCGGATCGAAAAAATGATATTTTTAACACAAAGGGCACAATATTTATCGATTTTTTTATATCGATTCTTCAAAGCAATCCCTGTTTAATAATGATCATGCATTATTCGGCTCGCTATAAAAAAATTTGTTAATTTATTTATCAAAGATTTTAAAATGGCTTTTTTCGTATAAATATTAAAAAAACATATTTTGTTTTGCTTAACTTAAATTAATTATTTTACTTAACATATTCACCGAATATCACGCTTCAAAACTCAAAAGCGGAATAATTAAAACAATCGAAGTTCTGATATTCAGACGTCAAAATAAGGTATGCAAACAAGTTTTTTTTAATCCATAATCCTGTCCCTTACAACAACACAATATGTTTTGTTCAGTTTCAGATGATTATTTTAAGCATATTTGGAACCCACTCAAAACAAGGGGGGGGGTTGTAAGCGAAAAAAAATATATATAAATATCGTTTATGAAAAATAAGTACACTATTATAAAGTTCATTCTTCTCTTAATAATCGCTGAGAATTTCGTATTGATTGGATAATTACTTGATTTTTGGAAGATTTTTAAAAAGACGGTCCGTCAAAAAGTACTTACCTGCCCCCCCTCGGTTTTGGTGGCGCCTAATATAAATCGCACCTGTTTGTTTAAATGTATGTATGTATGTTTAAACTTTCGACAGAGGCGACGGATTTTCACGAGATTGGTACTGTTTTGAAGCTCGACCCTTTGGACGACGAATATCGAAAATTGGCTAAAAACGTTAATTTCTTTCGGCCTCAACTAGGCACTTTTCTACAAGTAGGGGTCGCTTTTTTCGCTGATATTTTCGAAAGTCATCCCCTTTTTTCGATTGACTAGCCTTTATTTAAACATTCGTCGCTTCCGGTTTGGCGATGGCAGCAAACACAAAAAAGACGTGACTTTTTTTTGTTGTTGTTTTTTTTTCGTTCTTTTCCTCCTTCGTAGTACAGATGCGAGCCTGCCTGCCTACTACCACTTTTTTTTCCTCAACACACACCTTCAAATACCCAGGCTAGTTTTATATAAATAGAGATTTGTCTCAATGTTCTTTTTGATATATTTTTCTTTTCTTTTTCTTTGTTTGAATAATTAAATGCCAACGATAAGATAATTATGCTTGTAATTCATACTTATTGTTTTGTTTTCTTTTGTCTTTCCAGGTAAATATATTTGGCATTTTGCATGTGTGCACATCTTTAGTAAGTATGCAGATAATAATTATTATTACTTAATACGAATAAGTCATTAGGTAGATATTATGAGATAGATAGATTGTCAGTTGAACGATGAATAATATTATGAGCGAATTAAAAATGTTGAAAGGAATGGACAGATATGATTTACCTATGGGCACGGTTTCGGATAAGTATTTGTTGACATTAAATTTGTTATAGATTGCATAGGGAAAGTTGCTTCCCTTCGGGCGACAACATAGTCATCTTCTATTCCAATGTCAATCCATAAACACTCTTATATTTTATTCATTCTATTCTTTCATAATATCTATCTCTTTTCCTCCCTACAGACTCCCCTCCTTTTTACTAGTCTCTTTCTACTCTATCGTTATTTTCATGAAAAAATGCTCGATTGATCGCTGGTTACTCATTGTAAGACATTCGCTGTAAGGACTCGTATTGCTGTCACAACGAAAAAAA
Source organism: Euprymna scolopes (assembly GCF_053919585.1). Classification (NCBI taxonomy): domain Eukaryota; kingdom Metazoa; phylum Mollusca; class Cephalopoda; order Sepiida; family Sepiolidae; genus Euprymna; species Euprymna scolopes. The sequence goes on along the minus strand of NC_136490.1, from coordinate 51,601,344 downwards.
TCCTTCTATGTTTTTAGCATCAGGCGGATTTTCAATGGACAGAGATTCAATTCAAGGGCTTCTCGCTTGTTGAATACATTATCGTGGGACTGCTTCACCAGTGATTAGAACTTGACTGTCTTTAAATCCAATGTCAACAAATGCTTATATTAAACCGCGTCATACGTAATCAAATGTAGTTGATCAAAGTTAGTACTCCCATAGTGTTCCTGATTTTCCTACTTATCATTTCTGTGTTATTAACCATAATCTTTGAATGACGTTTAGACTTGATTAATGGTGACTACTTAGGAAATAAAAAAGTAGATGTTTATAAGATTACTTTTTATGTACCTAACCCCCCCCACCCCACGAGGGATGAAGGGTAACTTTAACCAAGGGACCAAATTGCTTTCTGCATTAAAATTTTCAATCAGAATTTAATTTAACGCCTTTGTTTCTCCATTAAATTTTTGTTGTTTTAGTATATATTTTTTTTTTGGTTTTTAGTACTTTTTTTCAGTTTTTCTATTACTTTTTCTGTATCCCTATGACATTTGTCTGTTGTCTCTATTACTTTTTCTGTTTTCTATTAGTTTTTCTGTTTTCTATTACTTTTTTCTTTTCCCTATTACTTTTTTCTTTTCCCTATTACTTTTTTCTTTTCCCTATTACTTGTTTTTTGTTCCCTATTACGTTTATTTGTTGGTACTTCTTCGTTATTGTAGCGAAATCCGATAGCCGAAAAATTGAATTTTCATTCAAAAACAATAAGACAATTACTTTTTTTTACCTACTTATTATGTCAAAATTAGTTAAATTATTCTGGAATACTACATAAAACACGTATCTCATTATTTAACGAAAAAAAAAATGATTTCGGCCATTACTAAGTTTAAAAAAAAATGAATTAACTCCCACTAATATAAGCATTCTTTAAAGCTAAAATTGCTAAAATTCTTCGAAAATTATTATCCTTAAAAATTAATTTTCTATCTTGTTTTCGTAATTTTTGGATATGTTCATTACTGTAACATGGCGATTTAGTAGGTACCATTACTTTCACTTGTTTCTGGATTTCTCTACAATAACAGAAGAAACTCTGTTTCCTATTCAACTTTTTGTTTCCTTTATTGCGATTTTTTTCTGTTTCCATATTCCGTTTCTTTCTTTCTTTCTACCCTGTTACTTTTTCCAATTTTTTTTCTCTTCCATTGCCTTTCTTTTTTTTTGTGTATTTCGTTACTATTTTTATTTCCCTGTTACGTTTTTGTTTATCGCCTACATTTTTAGTTTCCGTTTTCACGCATACATGTATTATAGATGTGTACTCTTGAAGAGAAAATTAAAACGAAAAATAAGGAGTTAAAATAAAGAAAAGGAAGAGAGGGAACTGGTAGGAGGAGGACAATAGCGGTTGTGTGAATATTGCCACGTTGATCTTTGTTTTTGCCCCCCCTCTACCGACAAAAGGAGAATGAACCTGTAAATTTACCGTTGTTCGTTCGTCCGTCCGCACTTTTCTCAATAAGTACGCCTTGGAATTTTTTTTTAAATTTTACACAAACATTAAACATGATATGAGTAAAAAAGTAACAGAACGGATTTTCCGGGAAAACTCTGGTGGGCTCCTTAGAGGTGCCTTTCGGGTAAAAATGGCTAAATTTTACACTTTTGTGCTTATTAAAAAAATTGCTGCCTTGGATTTTTATGAAACTTTTTGAAAAGTTGTATCTAACTGATTTCTATATAATTTTGTTTGTCTATACCTCGCAATAACCCTTCGGTGTACCCCAGGGGCTCTTTTAGGGCTAATAAGAATACCCCATTTTAGGGGCTAGTTTACCGTATTTGTCCAAAATTTTATGTGTAAGTCTATTTAGCAGTTTTGCATGGCGCTGAACTCAAATTTAAATATGTTAAGGCCTTGGGGACTTTTGGGTCTAAAATGGGGAGGGGAAAATAATGGTCTTGGTTATTTCTTTTTTGCATGGTGCAGAATTAAAATTTAAATCTTTAAAGGCCTTAAACTGCACCGTTCGGTCATTTTCACCAGGATTCGACGTCCCCTGGGGAACTTTGGCGGCTAAATGAGGTGGCAATCCTGAACTTAATCATTTTTTTATGCCTCACGGGGGACCATGC
>NC_136490.1:51578318-51585818 GCF_053919585.1 Euprymna scolopes | reverse complement strand
AATGGAAATAGGCACAAACTTTAATAAAGACTTTTCATATATATCTGCGTAAGTATACTTTGATAATTATGTTTCAGTTTGAAAAAATATGGTATAATAAAATTATGGGGTGTTCGTTCGTGCCTGACCTCCATAGAATGTAAATATGTCACGAAGTTTAACAAGGTTTTTTTAATATAGATCCACAGAATATTGTGATAAGTGTTTCAGTGTGGACAGCTATGATATAATAAATTATGGGGTTTATCTATTTTATTTTTACTTTCATCATATTTTGCTTTGACTTTGATACCCCCAAATTCAACCCAAATTTACAACCCTTCCTTTTCATAAACTATCATACTTTCATAAATCAGAGTCCATTTTCTGTCGGCTGTTTTTGAACCCAGTCAACTACGGGTACTTTTGCTAGTATATATATATATATATATATATATATATATATATATATATATATATATATATATATATATATATAATTCTGGTATATCATATCAGTTACTTTTGCAATAGATGCTTATCTAAGTTGCCAGTGATAATTTTGTTTAGATTTCTGGCATTAAAACTAAATGTGTCAAATAGGTTAATCCTTTTTTTCCTGTTTTTTTCCTCCGATGTTTTCTCCTCTGTCAGAAGAAAAAATGATTTAGTCTTATCTCAACTTCTTGGGTGGGAGTGAGAAGTCGATTCCCCACCTCACTACACAAAGCAACGAAAGAAAAAAGAAATAATGATTCAAACATAAAAAAAAGAATTAACTAAAAGAAAATGTTATTTCTTTTCTTATTCCGATTATCTAAATCTAACCCAAAAAATAAATAAATAAATAAAATTAAAAAAATAAATAAATAAAATAAAAGATGAATAAAACCGATACATTTGAGACTTGTACACTTCCTGCAGATAACAAATTTTGCATGCTTCATGTGAGGGAAGCATAATAATATTAATAAAAAAAAAACGTAGTTAATCCCTAGCGAAACAGGAAAGGCTTAAAGCCAGGAATTGGTGAAAGCAGGAGTGCTATTTGATCTCCCGCGAGAGGGAGTCAGAATAGGGGTGTCAGCGAGGAAATAGTTCACAATTTCTCTCTCTCTCTCTCTCTCTCTCTCTCTCTCTCTCTCTCTCTCTCTGAATACATTCTCATACTTAAATGCACTTTTTCTTTGAAACTCATTCACAGAGTCTCTTTTCATAGCTTACTACCAAGCCCATTCGGCGTTGCTCGATAATAAATGACAGCCACTCTACCCCGTGTACTTGTGCATACGGCACTAAAATCTATATTACCAAATTTTGTTAATGTTTTGTAATGCTTAAGTTTTGTTTTTCTTCTTTATTTACATCATTTTTTTATGTCATCCCTCTACTCTCTACAACTACTCTCTCTGTTCTCATTCTTGTACTGTCTAGCCATTCCTTTTAATCCTCTCCGCTCACCATTTCTCGTTTCATGTGTCCTTTCTCCCGCCATCAAAATCCCTATTGTTTTTATTTTTACTTTACCTGTCCCTGTGAAAAATATGATTTAATATTATTTTTTATGCGCCGAAATCAAATATATCTAAATGGGAGCGGAAGCCTCTAATGGACCGTTTTAGACTATAGCTACTTTAAAATGTCTTAATGCTAGAATTAAAGCAAAAAGCCATGGTGTGATAGTACTTGTCCGAGGGTGGAAGGTTTAATTCCCCGTGTAGATAATATTAATAATATAACTGTGCATTTCTTAAAATATTTACCCGGCCAGGGCTGACAAAACGAGACATTGATTAAAAAAGGGTTCCATTTGAAATTCCTTGTAGATTACCAAATGTAACAAAAATTCTTCAGTTTGACGAGATAGACTTGAAGAAGGTCAGAGGTTACATTGGGAGAATCTTTGCGAGAATAACACTAAAAATGTGAACACTAGTAATCCTAATAATCCAAATAATCAACATAATCTCTCTCTCTCTCTATATATATATATATACATACACACACACACATTTATATATACATATCTACCTATATATATATATATATATATAATGTATGTATATATATATATATATATATATATATATATGTATATATATATATACATATATATTAGTGATGGGACGATTCCAATATTTTTACCGATTCCAATTCCGATTTTTATAAGCCTCTAAATATTTTACTATATTGTTGTATTTTTATTCTGATTACCGTAAAAACACACACGTGACTTGTACAGATTGTGCAATTTTTGCTGTCTATTGGGTGAAATACTAAAAGGAATTTTATCTTTAATTAAGAGAATAAATTCGAAAGACAATCTCATTTCTTGCAGTAACGGTGGAAGGGAGAGGCCCCCAGAACTGCTAGACTTTGGAACTCCCTTCTAGGATTCTGCTTCCCCAAATGTGCTGACATGCAGTAGTTCAAGTGTAATGTGAAAAGACATCTTGCTGCTCATCTCCCTTCAAAATATCCCTACAACTTATGTCCCCTATAGTACCCCCTACTTCAAAGTGGAACAGTGCCTTGTTTGGGGTGAACATTGAATAATAAAAAAGAGATTGTGCGACCCTTGCTTCATATTAACATGTGAAGGCACTTTTACAGAGGGTATCCATTGTTTCTCGAGACAGAACAGAGACCATTAACTCATTGAAGAAGGTCGGATTCATGCGAAAAGTTTTAATTTAATTTATTTTTTATTTCTATTGTTTTGAAACAAATATCTTAGCATCGAATTTGGTTTCCAAAAGATTTCTAAAATCATATATATATATATATATATATATATATATATATATATATATATATATATATATATATATATATATATACCTGGGATAGCTTCCGGACATTCATATCTGATTAACCTCTGCACTCCATGTTTAAAAAGGAAGTGTCCTCTATAGTATCAGATCTGACCGAATGGTTAATTGTAGGTATAGACCAATTCATACCATCTAAAAAATTCCGACAAAAACCTAACAGCCAGCCATGGTTCTCCCCAGAATGTGCTGCTGCTATCGCACACAGAAACCACTTTTTTCATAGCTACCAACGTAATAGATGCACTGAGACTAAAGCTGCTTTCAGGACTGCCAACAACCATTGTAAACGAGTAATAAAAAATGCAAGAGAGCTATATGCCCAGTCTGTTAAATCCAAGCTGACCAGCGGCTTGGTTTCCACCAGTTTTGGCAAATAACAAATAGGATCCTGAACAGAAGTGTGCGTTCTATCCCAACCATTATCAATGGACCAGAGGTCATCTCGTCAGCGTCAGACAAGGCCAAACTATTTGCAAAGAACTTTTCAGCTAATTCTACCCTATGCGACGAAGGCCATCAACTCCCCATATTTCCTTCCATAACACAGAACACGCTAGGTAACATACAAATATCCGTGCATGAGGTCGCCAAGCTAATCAAGAACCTTGATTCCAGTAAAGCAACTGGCCCTGACGGCATCCCAATTATAGTGTTAAAAAAGCTTCAACCAGAACTTGCTCCCATACTTACGAAACTGTTTAAGCGTTGCCTTAAGGAGAAGTGCTTTCCGACTCCCTGGAAGACCTCATCAGTTTGCCCTGTGTTTAAGAATTCAGGTGATAAGTCATCCCCCTCTCAGTACAGACCAATAAGTCTCCTGTGTGTTATGAGTAAGTTGCTGGAATCCATATTAAATAGAGAAATAGTCAACCACCTCAGCAGAAACAACCTTCTTAGTGACACACAATATGGTTTCCACTCTGCAAGATCTACCGCAGATGTGCTGACGGTTATATCTCACAGGATTAGTGAATCTCTTGACAAAGGCTTCCTTTCTAGGGCAATTGCTCTTGACATATCAAAGGCCTTCGACAAGGTATGGCATAAGGGTCTACTTCACAAGATTTCCAGCTACGGTATAACTGGAAATGTTTTCTCAATCATTAAATCATTTCTCTCCGATAGGCTCATAAGAGTAGTGGTCGATGGACAAAAATCGGAGGCCTGCAGTATTAATGCTGGAGTCCCTCAGGGGTCAATCCTGGGCCCAACTCTCTTCCTGATCTACATCAATGATCTCCCTAAACACATACTTAAATCATTCGTTGACATCTATGCTGATGACACGACCATCTATGGCAACACATCAAAGGCTGTAAATGACAAAGTTCTCTCTGATTCTCTCTCCTCTGATCTCGAGCGCATGGTTCAGTGGGGGAAGACGTGGCTGGTTACCTTTAATGCATCTAAAACCAACTCCTATCCTTACATCATCAACGCTCTGATCCCCATCTGGCATCAATTGTGATCGATGGCTCTCGTCTGGAAGAGGCCCCGTGTTTTGACAAGCTTCTGGGTTTGACCTTTACTCCTGATCTGAAATGGAACACGTACATCAAGTCTGTTGCCAAGGTCGCTGGAAAGATGGTGGGATCCTTCTACCGCTCCAGAAGATATCTCACTACTGATGCAAATTTCTATCTATATAAAAGCCAAGCACATCCAAGGATGGAATACTGCTGCCATATCTGGGCAGGAGCTGCTAAAAACAGCCTATCCTGCCTTGACAGAGTACAAAATAGACTTTGTGGCTTAGTGAGGGATGCCCTTTTCTCTACCCTGCAACCTCTCTCCCACAGAAGAGACGTTGCGAGCCTATCCTTGTTTTATCTTTATTTCCTTTGCAGGTGCTCGTCTGAACTCCAATCTCTGATCCCCCCTCGCCAATCTTTCACGAAAAACACCCGTCTAGCTGAATCCACTGTGAAAAATTTCCACCACTCTTTATCTGTGCCTAAATCCAAACGTGGATTCCATGAACAAAGCTTCTTTCTTAGAACTGCACGCCTGTGGAACTCTGTTCCGTCTGCCTACTTCCCACCTGACTACAACTTGGATGTGTTCAAGTCCAACGTTAACAAATTCTTAATGAACCGCCCCCTTAAGTAAACACTTCATCAAAACTCCACACTAACGTAATGTACTTGCAATAACCCTTATCCCTGAGTGGCGTCCGGGCGTGATAAGTGGTGACCACTGTGTAAAAAAAAATATATATATATATATATATATATATATATATATATACACACACATATACATATACACACACACATATACATATACACACACACATATATACACACACACACATATATATATATATATATATATATATATATATATATATATATATATATATATATTGGCGGTGGGAGGGGGTTGTCCGGTCGTAAAATACGCTTTAATATAATATTTCAATTAGTCCAGATTTCGTATATATTATTATAGTCATGTTTCCAAAAGTAAAAAAAAAAGTATTCGTGTGCCATTAGCTAGAATCGAAACAGAAATCTACCAATGTACTAACGTGGCACGCATATGAACTGATAAAACTTGAAAATATACTAAGATGAATCTACAAAATGTTTTTCAATTTTTACCTATTTTTGACCCTTTAAAAACTATTTTAACTAAAAACACATAAAAGAACAGTTCATACCCCCTCCCCCAATCATTTGATGCCCCTAACGCGTTCTGCGACTTTTAGTTTTGGGAGAGATAGTTTGAAAAGAGAGAGAGAGAGAGAGAGAGAGAGGCTTTTTATATATAAAATTATATACTAGCCGGGATGGGGCGGCCGGCCTTGTCGAGTCGTAAAACACGCTTGAATATATTTTAACTCATGCAGATTTCGTATTTATTATTATAGAGCCAATTCCCTATTATATAGTACGGATTTCAAAAGTTGTAAAGAAAAAAAATTACCAGGATGCCATCAGCTAGAATCCAAACCAAAACGTTTAGCACTCCAGCCGCGTTCCATATTGTTTGGACTAACCTAGAAGATCGATGAGAAAGATTTAAAACCAAACCACTTCTAGCTCTGATTGAATTTAAAACTAATAGAAACGTGTCGGCAAGTTGAAATAAACATTTCGTAATTTCAACTTACCGACATATTTCTGTACACGTTATTCATCCATCCAAATAAAGATTTTACTTGTTATAAACCAGCCTTGGTGTATGATTAGTGGACGCTCTAACGAACTACAAGGTCTTGTACCGTCTCGACGAAAATACCCCCGACAAACCCGACTAGCAGCGATGTCGCACCCCTACGCAGTTGAGATACCCAGATATAAGAAAGCCTTTTACTCTAATAGCTTCTTTCCCAGAACTGCAGGACTTTGGAATTCTCTTCCGGTTTCCTGCTTCCCCACTGTACTGACATGCAGAAGTTCAAGTGTAATGTAAACATACATCTTGCTGCTAAACTCCTTACATAGTACTCCTGCAACTTAGGTCCATGATAGTCGCCCCCTTACATTAAATTTTTGGGGTGAAAGTATAATAAAAAATCATTCCGTGTTATGAGGTCAATAGTTTGATAGTTTATCGGTTAAATATTTACACACGCAGACATATGTTTTATTTGTATAGATTTTATTAATTGAGTATACTTTATTACTTTTTTAATTGAACGATTGTTTTAATTTTGATCTAAAAACGGTTCGAATGAAGATTTTTTTTTTCATGAAAAAACGTTTACCAAGCCTGTCGAATTCAAAAATGCAAAAGATGTGTTTCCATTTTCGATTATGATTGAAGGAAAGTTGTTTATGTACGATTCTTTTGTTCTTTTAAGGTCTATTCTTTGGATGAACTGACTTATTAATTTCTTTTTTTCGGTTGGGGTGGTGAAGTTTACCCTTCAGTATCGAATTTTAGCTTAAGGTAATATTCGAGTGTAAAAAAGCAAGCGAAATCTTAATAAATAAAACAAGTACAGAAATAAATAAAATAAGTACCGAAATATAAGAAAAAAAGTAGATATTTTGTATTTGATGATTGGGCAGAATTTGAATATTTAAAAAAGCAGTTCTTCAAGAATTTGTCCATATTGGAATTGAAAAGGACCATGTTCTAGTCGGCTGGGAAGCAGACCCATGGCATCATGAAAAGAAACTGGAATATGTCTATCATCTAGAAATCATAGGAACCACTGAGTTCTTGAATAAGAACTTAATCGACAGCCCGTGAAGTATACCAAGTGCCAAAAAATATATAATCGCTTGCACTTACAGGGACATTTAGAATCCTAAAAAGATCTCCCGGTTGAAGCTTCTGAAATAGCAGGTTAATGTCTAACACATGGTAGGATACCCCCACCCAAGCAATAAAGCAAAGAGACAAAAATTCAAAAGGACTACTCTCTTACAAATAAACTTAATTATTCAATTGGTTTATAATTAATGTTTTAGTTTCTGGAATTATTACTTTATAGGCTTCCATATATTGTTAAAGACAACTTACGAGCCGATCGGTTAATATGTTTACCTTTTAGCTGAACTGTAGCTGAGTGAATTTGAATGACTATACAGAAAGCACGATAACTAAGACTATGTAATATCAAACTTGTGCGCTTGCTTACAAATTCGCAGTTTGTATGGAAGCCGCGATCGCGGTGCAAGACAGCGTACATAATAAATGCAAGCATCTATATTCGTTGTATGTTTAATTAACG
>NC_136490.1:51548318-51570818 GCF_053919585.1 Euprymna scolopes | reverse complement strand
AAAGAGTTAAAAACATATTTAATCTGAAAAGGAAACACTAGATAAGTGGATAGTCCTTAATCCGCGGAGTTTCGAAGAAATTCTTTCCTTCTCATCAGAGGGTAGGAATTAGCAAAATGCGGGATCGGATTTTGCTAATTCCTATCCTCTTTTTTGCTCGTATTATAAGCTCTATCTCCTATTTGATTTTCTCGAGCTTTTACATCTGACTGAGATAACTTTATAAATATTAATTCTTTAATTTTACCATCTTGGATCATTTTAGTAAATTTAATTGTAATTTTTAGTTTTATATATATATATACAATACTGTATTGTGTATTGAGCTTTTTTATTTGGTTGGGATTAAACCATCTATATATAAATACTGGCATTTATATTAGATTGAAATTTACCATTGCTTATATCAAGTAAACACTGCATCTTTTTTCACACACACACACACACACACACACACATATATGAGAGAGAGAGAATTTTGACTAGTTATTTCCAGCACGTATGAAACATGAACTTTGTGTAGCTTACTTGTCATGAATATAGCATAATACGAGTTCCAAATTCTACGCACAATTGAAGTAAATACAGAAAAAATATATGAATATATTCAATGTATTTTATTATTCTGCAGTATTATACGTGTATATGCATGAAAGAATGTGTGCACACACATATATATATACATATTAATGTTTTAATAAAATTTATATGTTAATTTTATACAAATTTATTTATCTTTTAAATAATAATAATAATAAAAAAAGAAATCAATTGGCTAAGAAATTGTGTGAATACGAGAGAGAGAGAAAGAAAGAATACAAGCAACTACACTCTCTCTAGACAGAGATTTTAGTTTAATTGAAATTATCACCTGTAAAACTTAGGAAACAGATACTTTAAGAACAAAAATTCCATGATTTATTCCATTTGTTTTTATTAAATGTCTTTAATTAATCACTGTTTATATAGAAAAATATATTGCATATATATATATATATATATATATATATATATATATATATATATATATATATATAGGAAAAATAGGTTAATAGAATTACAAATGAATAGCACCAAACATGAATTTATACTGATAATAAAATGAGGTCAATCTTCCATCTCTCAATTCATATACAACAAGATTATAAAAGAAGACGCTGCACATAATTCCAATATGATCACGCATCCGGCCAAAAAATGCTTCCGGAAATTTATAAGCACTTGAATTCGATTTCAGAATGATCTATATTTATTCCGTCCAACATTACTTTCACAAAACCGTCATACTTATAGGAGGTGGGCATAACTTATTCGCTAAAAATATCTACTATCAAACATTGAAATTCTCCCTCATTGACTACACTTTTTACGCACAGTTCATTATGGTTTAATTTATTAATCACGTGATATAACCTATCAGCAAATGTGAGTAAATACGGAGCGCCAGAAAACTGGAGGGCAACTTTACTGTAGTTTGTCGTCCGACCCAATCGTGTATTTTTGAATAAAGCATTTCAAGGGGAAAACATAATTACGTACTAAAGAGTCATGTGGAAATGGGTATAAATTCAAAAAATTACGAAAAATAGTTCAGTAGATGTGCTAGAGCTGATTTTTCGGTGAAAAAATCGTGCAGTAGATCTAGAAAAAGAAAGTTAGTGTTATTGAATTCTGCGAAAAGCAACATAAATGATAGAATGTAGTTATCTCCCCGTGTTTTCGATTTCCTAAAGGGTTAATTTAGAGTGACTTGTTATTATTTTTATTACTGGACCATTTTTCGTAATTTTCAGAATTTATTGTAATTTCAGTATGACACGTAAGTACGTAATGTTTTACTCTGAAATGCATGTTTTCAAAGACCCACTACAATACAGTTGCACCAAAAATGGTTATACAAATTAGGCATTCAAATTCGTCTGCCCTATTGATATAGTATTTAAAAAAATGTGTTGCATTATTGACTAACAGTGATATTGATGATATAAGAAAATGAATACAACTGTTGCATTTATTAATTTTGATAAAAATAAGTTCGTATTATTTAGATCCTTTGGACTACACATCTTGAGTGTTTTTTTACAACGTTTCAGTCGATGTAACATCCGACCTTTTTTGTGTGTATCTTGCCGAATTCGAGGATCTGCCTAAAATTTCGAACGGAAACCTTTATTTAATCACCGGGGCTAGAATGCGCTTATTCTATCAGGCATATCTGGGTAGAAATAATTCGCAATTGTATTTTGAATTTCGCCCGTACTAAGGAGTGAACCTTTAACTGTCAAGAGTGTAACGTACAGTTGAATTTCACCAAGTAATCTACACCTAGGGTCTATGCGAGAGATTCTCGAGTTCGACAAGATACGCCTGAAGAAGATCGGGATTTTTACATAGTTCGAAATGTTGTGAAAAAAAATAACACAAGATGAGAACAGTAGTCTGAAGAATCTAAGTAATACAAATAATAAATCCTTATCTAAAAAAAAAAATTCAGAAAAATAAATATAGCAAGGTTTATGAAATGTATAGGTAAATTTTTTGGTTACTTCACTTAATCAAAAGCCGTTGTGATTGTATCTTAAGAGTGAGAAAATGTTGACTTATCTACCTAAGCTATCTGGCGAACACACAAAAGAAATTTCCTAACGTATGTGTACGTAAACAGTGTATACTCGTAAGCATCCTTTTATATCCTATTCATTTCTTATATATACATACACTTTTCTCTCATCCATTTTCTTTTCTTTATTTTTGTTTTCTTGTTTCCTTCAAAAGATATACTCTCTCTCTCTCTTTCTTTCTCTCTCTCATGGATGGTAAATGACTTACGTAATGTAGAAGCTGGCAGTGCCGCTGATAAACATGGCCGCCCTCACCAACCGCCACTTACCCGCCGTTACTCTAACTACCCTGCGTCATCGATACGGTACTCCTTCCCAACCCATTCGCAGTCAACTCCTACCCCTATACACAACCACCCTTATACCTGTACTTAAAGGTTCAGTAGTTAGCGCGTGAACTACGGTGCATCTCCGTCACATACCTTCATTTTTTTTTTCTTTTGCATGAATTAAACAGTGATGTGTTACGCTAACATGTCTTATTTGTCGATTGTATCATGAGTTACGAAATTGTGTCCTATATTTAGAAAATTAAAACCAAAATATTATAAATCGATAACGGAGACAAAATTCATAAACATCGCCTTTTAAAAAACAAAATGCAAATTAACTCATCCAGTTTGTAAATCACTGTTTCGTTGTTTATCTCTACTTATATATAAAAATCACTCTGTGTGTGTGTGTGTGTGTGTGAGAGAGAGAGAGAGAGAGAGAGAGAGAGAGAGAGAGAGAGAGAGAGAGATTATTCATTATGAACCCAGAAACGGCTGGGCCGAATCCTTTTTAAATTTCACACATTTGTTCATGTGTCTGAAAATGCTTTTAGCTAGGTTTTGCATCGGAATACCTTCGATAAGTGTCGAAAGTCGATAATTGAAAAAAAAAACTGATTAAAGAAAGGACATTGAGATTTTAACGGAAAGATCACAGGTGCATTTGAGAAGCTTTATTACTTTGCAAGCAAAAGAACCCGGCGTATAAAATCAACAATACGTTGTTTGATAAGACGGGCGCGTTCGAAATGAATATTTTTATTTAGAGCAGAATGAATCATGCTGTTTGACTTTTCCATTTTAAACTTAAATTCAAGTCACTATATAAAAATAATTTTATAAAATATATAGTTTTTTTTTTCTTTTTTTTTGCATACAATGTATTGTGGACTAACTCACTGCGAGGAGGTATGTAAAGCTTCCTCCCTGGGCACTGTGGTGGGTTGCTGACTAGAGCAGGCAATCGATCCATTTGATTGTAAAATGGACGATTCCACCGATTCCGATGACAATAAAAAATATTGAAAGTGAGAAGCATTTGTTAATCCTTATTTAATCCCGGGTAACGTTTTTTTTTTTTTTTTTTTTACTAGTATATAAATACAGTTAGGTGTTGTTCCGCTGAGATACGAGATAGGTAGGGAGCGTGCTCCACTTACAGAACATACTTAAAATTTCATTTGCTTCATTTATTTTTCGTATTGTCATTTCTCTTTATTTTCGAGTGTTTTGGAGGTTTTTGTTTTCCCACTCCTCATAATCTATACTTATACATAATTTATTTTGGCTTTTCTACTTTAAAAAAAAAAAATAGTAACTATACATGGACTAGCAAGGAGACCCGACATTGCACTCTATAGAATCTACTGTTTTTTTTTAATAAATTTATTTTATATAAACTTCTTTCCACTTAACGAAAAAAAAACACATTAAGAAATTTATGTGCTGAGTTTGAAACTAAAGTCCACGTCATGGAAAAAAAACAAACAAACAAAAAAAAACCCAAAAAACAAAACAAACAAAAAACATGTAAATTTTCAAGTCTTATAAAATTCTTTGCAGTTAATAAAAAAAATCAATTTACGTGCGGAGTTTGAACCTATATACCACATCATGCAAAAAGAAGAAAAAAAAAACGTTATCAATTACCCACAGTAGAATTTTCACGGTACGTTGTTGTATCAATGTTGCTAAGCGACAAGATGGAAAATGGCTTTATCGATGATATATGAATTAACATAACGGTATCGATTATCGGTAATTATCAAGAGTATTCTGAAACAAAACTTAACTAAAATACAATCACAAAGTGTCCAGTTGAGAGCGAAGGAATTCATGTTTTAGGCAATTTTTTTATATTTGTCTTCTCAGAAGCATATTTTACCAATCTCGTGAAAATACGTCGCCGCTGTTGAAAGTTTTAGGAGGAAATAAATACATACATAATACATACATACATACATACATACATTTAAACAGACAGATGAGATTTATTTTATAGATAAGAATACTGCATTAATTAAAATATATTTATAAATATTTTACGACGGGACAATATAGGGCGGCCTGCCATTATGAAAGATTCTTCATCGCAGCTTTCTGTAAATGCACAGTGACGTGGGTTTTTATTCCCATAGCCAATGTTGAAACGTTTTGTTTCTATAATCTTTTATCGGCCAAGCATTTAGTACATTGGATACAACATGCGTAAATGAAGCGAGAAAGGAAAGAAAGAAGCAAAAAGGACAGAAAGAAGTAAAAGAAGAAAAAGAAACTGATCCAGCATGTTCATTACGTTTACAGATGTAAACATATTTCTTTCTCAACTCAGTTTATGTAAAACATTTTATTTTATTTTTTGGTTTTCCATTCTTGTTCATGTTAACTAATGGGTTTCCCTCCTCAACCTTTAACGAATATGATTTTGTTTTGCCTGTTTTACAGCATAGCAAATGGGTAAGTGTTGTTTAATGTCCAAACACAGTACTTATCATAAACATTTCATTAAACACAAGTTACTGTTTTATTCGTAATTCATAACCATACAGTTTACAATTGTATTACGGTGTGACAAACCTTTTGTACTGAACGTGTTACTTTTTCACATACAGGTGCGTGTATAAATCTTCATGTACCCGCGTCGTTGTCGGGAACCCGTGGTACAATCAATACCTATGTTTCACTTTTAATCAACAATTTTTTTTAATCATATAGAGCACTGCCGGGGGATATCAAATAATCTTAACGATTATTATGATGATGGTTTTTGATGCGTAGAAAATATGTATCAAGACGAAAGATATATTTAGGATAAAAATATTATGGTAGAAATATATCAGAAATGTAAACGTAGGAATTTTAAAACAAACAAGAATGTTAAAATATAAACTATGGAGATGATTTTAGTGATGGCATCAGGTGATCTTTGTTATGTGAGTTAATGTCGTAATATGTTAAATATTGAAAAACATGCAGTTTAATTTAGAGGGAAAAGTCAGACTAGTAAACATAAAAGATATCGTCTCCGCGTTTGGAAGCTGGAGGAAACGTGACTTCAGTATAATGTTGAAAATTACAATGTCTTGCAGCTCCGATGGGAAGTCAAGAATAAAGTTATATCAAATATATAACCTATTGTTGCTTCTTTCCTTGAACTTGAATGAGAAGAGACAAAAACTGAACGGGGAGCGGTATGTTCTTTGCCCATGCACAGGCTTAATTTTAATAAACTGTTTTTATTATATGTGAAACAGTCACACATACATACAACAATAAAACATTTTAACCACGAGACGTCACACACTGTATATATCACAACGTTGAAGAAACATCAGCTTATATACTGCCCGACAATGCAACAATTACACAAAGAAAGACAGCTAGTGAAAACGTTAGAGAGATAGGTTACTTTCATATACGTGTGAGAAAAAGAGAAAAAGATGGATAGATAGATAGTCGAATACTTTCGTCCTATTACAGATAGTTATTTTTTTGTGTGCATCTACTCGTCCATTGGGGGCAGCATCCCTAACAGGTCTTTCCTGCTTGAAGTCTCGCCAGCTAAGAGCCAAAAAGTCTCAGTCCAGAAGTAATATAATTTCTTCAATTTATGTCTGGGGTCACCTCTGATCCTTAAGGTATCACTCAATTTTTTTTATTCAAACGCATGCAGCAATTATAAAACACATGCACCGATTATTATTATTTTTTTTCTTTTTTTATTTTTATTATTACTTTTATTATCATTTTTATTATTAGTTTTTCTATTATTAGTTTTATTAGTAGTAGCTTTATTATTATTATTATTATTATTATTATTATTATTATTATTATTATTATTATTATTATTATTATTTAAATGTTCCAGGTAAACCTGTTACTCATTTTAGCTCTTTTTAACGCTGAAGAGCCCATGCCACTATAAGAGGTTGAGTTATTTTGCACATAAAAACGTTACGTTAAGGTGAAAGGATTTGCTTCCAAGGAGACAATCTAATGATTTCAAGTCACGGTAGCTGTCGAAGCTGATATGATGCAAAAGTACTTGACATCCAAGGGAATTTCTGACGATTTCTCTTGTCGCATCTAGAACACGTATTTTTTTTATCATAACACCTTCGGATAAAATGAAACAAGAATTTATTCAATTGTTAGGACAATAATAATAGGAACTAGCTATATATACCTGGTTTGCCCGGTCGAAGCATATTGCCAAGCTAGGCGATTAGTTACATAATATTTAAGATACCTCATCCGAATTTGTTATGAAAAGTGATCCCATGTTGGATTTAGGGAAGCATAAAACACGTCTACCTTGATTTATGAAAATCAAACGCGAAGTAACTTTTCTAGTTTAAAGGGGAAATAACTCATGTTGTCGGCTTATAATAATTAAAAATAAATTAAATATAAATTGAATAATATTTCTAATTAGAGCAATTAATTGATACCATTACAGCAAATATTGAATAAAATTGAGCTAATTATTAAAATAGATTTTCTTTAATGTAATATGCAAATGAGGGTATTCATTGCCTGTAGATTTGTTTTGAATATTATATATAAAAAAAGTCATGCTAGAATAAAAGTGTAAATAAGTCCGTTTGCGTGTGTGTTATTTTCTGTGCCACGCTTACATCCGGGTCGTTTAATTGTTATGTACTTCCACTTCTTGTCATAAATAATTTTCCTAAGAATTCCTCATAAGTTTTAGTTTCGGTTTCGATTATAGCTGGTAACACTTTAATCATCTATTTTTTTATGAATAATTTTATCAAGAATTCTTCATAAGTTTCGGTTTTGATTATAGCTGAAGGAACTCAAGTGATATATATATATATATATATATACATGTTTTTCCATAAGTTTTTATTTCGGTTTGGATTCAAGCTAATGCACACAATTCATATGGATATAGTTTGTTGTTTTTTTTTTAATTGCAACTTTATAATATATAAAAAACGATAGAATATGAACACTAAAATAATATATTCGAAATCTGCAAGAATTAAAATATCATACTTAAGCGTATTTTACGACCTGGCTACGCCGGGCGTCCCTGCTAGCTTGGATAAATACTTTTGCCGTTTTAACAAAATAGCTACAATAATATCCATCTCTATTTACGCTGATTATCTACAGAATGCCAACATCAATATATTGCATAAGAATCAGTTCCCTGTGGAATTTCTAGAGGTCCCACTCGTAAAAAATAATTTGTACATATTGCGAACAAACAGAGAGAATACGACTTAATTATGATGCAAGATTCATTTCTTGAATCTTGTATTACAATTAAGTCATATTCTTGTCTGTTTGTTTGTTCACAATTAATATGTACAGATTTATGATGTTTATATATGTTTATAATTATGTTTATAAATATGTTTATAATTATGTGTGTTCATAAATTTAAGATGTTTATGATTATTAAGATTGCAGCGTTAAAGAAGGAAACGACTTACAGTTGATTAAAATACACGTTATTAAAACATTAGTAATCATTCGAAAAATAAGGTCTACAAGACTTGAGTGTCTAAGGTCTACCTGTATAGGAGTTAGTCAGGAAAATTTTGCATGTAGATACTTTTTACTAGAAGTAAACCCTGACTAAATATTCAAAATAACATTTGCATCACAAATGACGTCTCTTTGCCATGACCAACATACACTGGGGTTTTCTGCTAGTGGTGTTATATGAAGTAGCTAGCCTGGGTGTCGGCGTTGCCCGGTGTGTGTTGAGCAAAAAAAAATGGTAGTAGGCAGGCAGGCAGGCTCGAACCCGTACCGTGAAGGAGGAAAAGAACGTGAAAAAAGTGACGTTTTTGCTATTGCGTCTATCGCAAAACCGGAAGTGATGTACTTCAAAATTAAGGCTAGTCAATCGAAAAGAATGGAGGACTTTCGAAAATATCTGCACAAAAAGCGATCTCTCCTTATAGAAAACTGCCCGTTGAACGTGAAGGAATTAATGTTTTCAGCCAATTTTTTTTATATTTGTCGTCCGAAGGTTCGAGGTCTAAAACGATAACGGTTTCATTACGTTACGACGCGTCTGTCAAAAGTTTTAGGCATACATACATACATACATACATACATACATACATTTAAACAGACAGGTGAGATTTATATTATAGACAACACGAAGCTAGCTATTCCTCCAGACTAGGTGAATTCCTTTTATGGAATCCAGTAAGACTAAGAGACCGCAAGAAAGGCATAGTATAACATATTTAAATGATCAATTAGAAAGAGGAAAATTCTGTTCGCAACATCGTTACTAACTCAATTTTGGAGAGGCAGAGAAGAACTTTAATGGAATATTTAATTATCTATGTATCTCATACAGAAATCAAGTGTTAGACCCAGGAAAGTTACCCCTTGATTTCTGAGAACTTCGACTGGAGGGTTATGAGACAGAAAAAAAAACTGTAAAAGAAAGAATTAGTCGGAAAAAACAAACAAACAAACCTAAAACTTCCTTTCTCACATGATTACAACAATGATAATATATTACTATTATGATCTTCGAAAACGAGGCTACATCACATGGAAGTTACTTGTCTAACTCTGTCCCGTGGGGAGGCATAGTAAATAGGTACTCTTATATTCTTGTCCAGGATTGAAAGATTTGCCTTTTTAAAGCCAAATCTTGCAAATTTGGCATCTTTTTTTTTTTTTAAAGCGGATTGATTTTCAAACATTGTCTTTGACCTTCAAAAATTGTTTTTTGGCCTTTTCTAAAGCGTAACGTACGGACGAACTAAGGCAGAAACAAGCAGAATATTATATTGCTTATTCAATTATTAATCTACCTATCTCATTAACCCTTATCCTTGAGTGACTTTTAATCTGGATAATAAGAAAGGAGTCAAACTGACTCAAGTTTCCATTAATATTTTGGACCTCCTTCGCTATCACGTGTGATTTAATGTCAGCAAATACTTGTCATAAACCTCATCAGCCGTCAAATTTTATTGTTTCCACTCACTGTCTTAAATCTTTTCAAAATAGCTATCATCAATCAGCAGTCAGTCTGCACGTTTCGTTAATTCTTCTCCTCGAGTAGCGTTTAGCCTTGATAAGTGGTTAGAAAGCAGCCAACGTGGTTCATCGAGCTCTAATTAAACACTTTAATCTCAATGTCCGTTATTTGTTCTCAGTGCAACATGTCCTCTTTACAACAAGTTCTTTTCTGACGACGTCTTTGTTGGTTCAGTCACGCTCTTCATCGTCGCCCAGATGATTTCGCTATCGAACCACCATCCCCCTCATGGTTGAAAAAAAAAAAAAAAAAAAAAAAAAAAAACGAACAAAAAAATAAACATACGAAAACTCATTGAAAACAGAATACTGAGCTGATTCTGGTTTATTATCTCTATTAGTGTTCCCCATCGGAACCATGTTTGGCTAACACTGGCATTTGCTACTGCGATAAACACTTTCAGCTGTTCAGTATTCGTTGAGGACTTTGAATGGAGCAGGTTAAACCGCTCGAGGTTGGGTGTCGAAACGCTTACTCTTTTGGTTACTAATAAACGTTTACATGAAGCTAATGTATCTGATGGAGTTTAAACTCTGCTTGCCGATTCCGTAGTCTCCATCGGAATCAGTTACTCAATTTCCATTATCACACGCTTACTTTAAATCCCGACTTCAATCTTCATTATTATTCAATGTTTACTAATAAAAGTGGCCAAGTCAACACTTAACCCCGGCTGTTTGTAAATATTGATTTTTGACTAAAATGAAAAATAAAAAATCATTTGCTGTTTGACATACTTTTTTGATTAATTAATTTATTTCCGAACACAAACGAACGAGTTATTCATAGGACGCTACGAATGCAGCAGATAAAATACGAGAAGAATTCTCGACTCGTGTAAATAGGTCAACAAGTCTGAGTCAGAATTTCCAAGTGCTTTTTAATATATTCCGAATTTTTTTTTTTTTTTTAGATAAGAATTGTTAATTGGACTTACTTAGACTACAATTCTCATTTAGGATATTATTTTCACATTTTCGGCCGATATAATCTCCAACCTTCCCCAGTAGAATATTGTTGAACTCCCGAGTGTTTACGCTAATCTATACGGAATTTCGAATCAAACCTTCATGAGGGAAGATTGTTCTTGTTTTGTCAGCCACCATTAAGTATTATATTAAATCATTTCTATTTTTTTCACGGTATCACTTGAAGTAAAGATTGAACCTTGAACGCCCGGAAGCTTGTATCCTAAAACTATTATGCTTCTGAATTTGTGAGATGGGGATTGGTTATTCGTATTGTTTGGGTTAATCGGACTACTGTTCTCATGTTGAATGTCATTTTCACATATCGATCGATGTAACCACCGACCTTCTTCAGGTGTATCCAGTCATGGCTGACGAAACAAGAGCATACTACCCCCTTGAAGTAAATAAAAGGTTCCATTCGAAATTTCATCCAAATTCCCGAATTCGACTGAAACATTCTCGTGTTCGACAAGAAACACCTGAAGAACGTCGGAGGTTACATCGACCGAACCGTTGTGAAAATCGCAATCACGATGAGAACAGTAGTCCAATGAATCCAAATAATACGATTAAAACTATAACTTAACAACTTTATCCGTTGTGCTATGCATCCTGTTTTTCTAACGTAGTCCAAATCAATAAAGTTAAAATTAAAATTTGTAATAATGAGATATAGTTTGCTTGAAGCATTGTGTGCAATTTATTCCGATTGTGTTTTCTAAAAAAACAAATTTCAGCTGAAGACATTGCATATTCATACATATTTATGTTCATCGGACGGTCTCGTTTAACTTGCCTTTTACCGTGATCATAAGCTGTTGTTGTTGTTGCTTACTTTCATTTTCTAAAATAACAAACGAATAAGATAAACTATTTGTTTTAGTTCTTGGAAAGACAATTTTTGTTTCTGTCAGCTTTATATTTTATTTGGAGATGTTAACTACAAGTGAGACGCGCATCTCGGCATTACTCAGAAAAATTGAGCTAAACAAGTAAATTGACCCGGATATGAATACAAAGATTTTTCCAAGCCTTCAAGCTAGGATCGAAGTGTAGTATAATCGTTTTGGAAATTTTAAATGTGACGACTGCAAGAGAAATGTAGGATTATGTTGATTTTTTTTTTACATTGGCATCACCACTTATCAAGGCCCAGAGGCCACTTGAGGATAAAGTTCGAAGAGTTTATAGTAGTCAATTGGACAATATAGTAATCGTTAGTAATGGAAATTCGGTAAATTTTTAACTTAAGTGGACCGGCTCATCAAGAACTTGTTTACGTTGGGTTTGAAGACAACTATATTGTAGTGAGCTGGAAAGCAGGCAAACGGAAGACAGTTCCATAGGTGTGCATTTCTAAGAAAGAAACTTTGTTCATGGAATCTACGTTTAGGTTGATTGTAGTTAAGACTAGGATAGATATTTTCTAGTGATTGTGACCAAAGATGACCGAAGATGACCAAAAACATGTTTCCCATACCTTTTGCCTAATTTGTTTAAAATGTAAATTTTTATATTTTTTTCAAATAAATATTTCGAAGTGTAGTATCTGTTCCGTCCTCGATCAGAGGAGAAGTCCTTCTTAACTAAGGCAATTTTTATTTTAGTTCGACCCAGGATATTCCTTGGGGGTGGGCTGGATATCATCTATATAACAAAATGACGATATAAACAGTGTTAGAAGTTATTGGAGGGAATAGATCTACTGACTGGTTTGATTAAGTCGTGTTTTGTATGTACTGAAAGAGAGGAAGACCTATTTTATATTTAAAATTGCGCAAAATGGTAAAAAGGGTAATTTGTTAACGAATTAACCCGGATGAAATTGATGTAGGGAATAATACTGACATTTTAACTTGATTGTAGTATGTATAACATTATGTGTTGAGGGGATGTGCTTGGTTTTTAATTAACGATGTAGGAAGACCTGTCTCTCAACAGCTAAATGTAAATTTACTAGTAAATAAACACTGTTTTATGCAAAATGCGAAGTTTCTACTCATGATAAATACAAATATGTTCCATACTAAAATGAAAACAATAAGAATTAATAGCGAATTAATGAGAAGTCCTTTTGCAAAGCTATATGTAAATTAATTACCCTACGGAGATTGATCGCATGCCCGATTAATATATTAAGAAGCTATTGTTATTCTATTTTGAATATAATTTTGACATTTTAATCTCAATGATAGCGCAACAAATAGTGTAACATAATAAAAATGATATGAAAATTAATAAAAACGATTACCGCAAATACTCGTGGCAGGATGGATGTAATACTTGGTAAAATTCAGTTGTAAAGTTACACTCTTCTTGAGGTCAAAGGTTCACCCCCCCCCCCCCAAAAAAAAAATACAATTGCGAATTACTTAGGACTTTTATTTAGTCATAGCTGACAGAACGCGTACATGGTACTCGCATGGATTAAATAAAGGATTCCATTTGAAATTACCTGAAGATTCCCGCGTCCGACAGAAAGATTCCAGTCGGAAGTTACACCGACCGAAACGTTGTGAAAAATAATCCCCAAGATGAGACAAGTAGTCTGAAGAATCCAAATCTTAGAAATAGTCAATCCTCATCTCCAAACTTGAGAAACTTTAAAAGAATTATGTGATTATAACAATATACTTTATTAATCTGGGAGACTTAAAAAAACATTTGTTTACAAGCATTTATTTCACTAATAGTGATATTACAACGCTGAATTAATAAGCAAAATAGAAAAACATAGCCTTTGAGTGTTGACATGCAAAAAAGTAAATGAAGATAGCCATGTGACTGACGTCACACTTCAGAGCTAGGCCCAGAATATTTCAGGTTGTACGTATTTTCGTATTAAATCTGCTACAAGTCTCTCGGCAGAAGTTCTGCATTATAGATTGGACGTTGTGTGTGTAGGGAAGGGGGGAGGGATTTAGTTGTGAAATGTTACTATCCTTTTCCTTGATCCATGCCACTCGTTATTGCTCATTTTATCGTGAAGGGGGTTCTTAAACAACAACAACAATTCTTTATTTTCTTTATTTTTTTTTTGTTTATTATAAACGAAAGTAAAAACAAAATAAGAAAACGTTTAACGCTTATCGTTTTTTTGTATTTATTTTATCCTTTTTTAAGAGCAACACGATACCAAATGTGTTTAAACGTTGGCTGAGTGAACATAAAATAGAGTTGTTTCAGAAAAGATAACCCCTAAAACGTGACAGAGAAATGAGACCATAAAAAAAATCCCAGGAGGAAAAAAAGTACATAAGACAAAAAGAAAACAGAAACAAAAGGTGCTCGCTCTTTTTCACATGGACATTAAAATCATTTGGGGTTTTTTCTATGTCATACTAGCAAGTGTATCCAACTTTGCTCGGGGTGGCATGCTAGATCAAAAAGTATCCGGGAATAAACAAATAAAAAATAATTTATTCAACTGATTCTAAAAAGAGCTTGAGAAAGTCTCTCTCTTAGTAAAATGGGACTGGCCTTTTCTGAAGCCTCTTCCGTCTGGACAAAAAGCTCCCTGGGTTCAGCTTAGGATAATCAACTGCCTGAGAATGAAATGGGGCGCCCAAAGGATCCTGTGGAGCTACACAACCGACCCAACCATCTACAAATGTAGAGAGAATGACTATACTGTGCAACGCTGCCTTAAAGCCTGCAAACCTTAACAACCTTTATCCCCTCACTGCAGATATAAAACGGACAGTTGCTAGTCGAACTGAGAGCAGAAAGGTTACTAGTGATGATTATTTATTTATTTATTTTTACACAGTGGTTACCACTTATCAAGGCCTGGAAGCCACTAAGGGATAAGGTTATTGCAAGTACAGTACGTTAGTGTGGAGATTTAATGAAGGGTTTACTTAAGAGGGCGGTTCATTAGGAATTTGTTAACGTTGGACTTAAAGACATCCAAGTTGTAGTCAGGTGGGAAGCAGGCAGACGGAACAGAGTTCCACAGGCGTGCAGTTCTAAGAAAGAAGCTTTTTTCATGGAATCTACGTTTTGATTTAGGCACAGATAAAGAGTGGGGAAAATTTTTCACAGTGGATTCAGCTGGATGGGTGTTTTTCGTAAAGGATTGGCGAGGGGGGACCAGAGATTGGAGTTCAGACGAGCACCTGCCATGGAAATAACGATAAAACAAGGATAGGCTCGCAACGTCTCTTCTGTGGGAGAGAGGTTGCAGGGTAGATAAATCGTCTCCTTCATGGACGTGAGCTAGCGGTTCATCCTTAGCCATGCCTAGTCCTAACAATATCTCAGGAAGAGACCAGATGTAAATTTGAAGGCTAGAGAATGTGCTCACCCATTCTGAAACGCTCCCTTGTGGCCCAGAAGCACTATGGGGTCACATGGAATGCACATGAACAGATATGGGGGTGATCCACAGTTGCTACGACCAGATTAATCTAGAAAACTGAACCAATCATTTGAGAAGAGGACAGTTGTACGCTGGAACATTTGCTTGTTTTTCCTCTATTGCAACATCATTGCGGCTTGAAGAATCTTGCAGGGTGCAATAAGATAAAGACAGTGCAAAGAAGTGGGAAACTGTTCTATGACCGTATGCATCAAAGATTTATAAACTATTAGTATTAATAGTAGTAAAAATGTTATATTATTGCTTATCATAAAGATCCTCAGCTTTTTATCTTGTTTTTTTTACGGAGGTTAAGAGGAAGAGGTTCATTTCGTTTATTACAAAAACAATTGTCTGTATCCTTGTTGCTTATTGTATTATTGTACTTTAAGCTTACTATCAAACCTGCTGCTAAGCTCTCATACCCGATGACAACATGGATTTGAGCAATTGTTGATATAAAAGTTTGTTGTCATAACTTGTATGAAACCTTACGAACTTTGATCTCTATACATAAAGTTAGGCATGTGTATATGTTTATATATTTTCTCCAGCAGAATCACGTTGACACACAGATTCTCGCCAGATCACCAAAGTTAAGCAACTTTGAGCCTGGCTAATACCAGTTGGGTGACCATTTGGGAATTCTGGGCACTGTATGTGCTCTTTGCTCATCTCGGAATTGTTTCCAATCGTCCTGTATCTCAACTTGCCACAGGTATGCAACAATGTTGACTCAGGAGTAGCGTGGTTGGAGATTGCTCAACTCTTGCCACACAAATTTCACACGCAGGCACCCTACAGTGTTTATCCATAATGTGTCAGGACTGAAGGAAGCCACACCGCATGCATAAAATCCGCCCTTAAAGCTATTAACTGATCATTATTACTGTTTAAAAAAAGCTGTTAAGCATACAGAGTTGTAATGAGCACTATATTTAGTTTTATGCGAATGGGGTAAAAAGCCGATGAGAGACCTTTGCAAAAATTCAGGTAACTCCGTGTAAAGAAGAGTAAACCTTTCCTACATTTCTATATCTATCGAAAGGGATAGTATACAAGCAAAGAGAACTATTATTTAATATATTATAAAGTGTAGGCATGAACTCCTTGAAAGTTTTTATTGTAATTGTGCAGACAAAGCATGAAGCCACTTTCGCTCCAAACTGTAATGTGGATTTTATGATGAACAAAGGTTTGTCTAATCATTAACGATGTCAATGTATTAATGCATTAATTTGAAAACCCTGCTGAGACATCTTCCAAAAATGACATCATTTTTCTTAAAATTATAGTGCCGATAGTGAGGAAAGGAAGAAACACGGTAATCCTGAAATTTATGGTGAAGCAAGGGTTGCCTAATCATTAACCAAGACAATGTATTTATGTATTAATTTGGAAATCCTAATACTCCATCTTCTAAAAATGACTTCATTTTTTAATAATTATGGTTGCATTGGTGGGAAGTGAAATTATTCATACCTGTCGAGAGTATGTTAAATTGTTTCATATATGTGTATAAATTACCCGTCCGATAGCTAAAATTATTTTAAATATGTGTTGTACATTACCCGTCCTTGCGAAGGTAAAATTATTTCATATACGTGCTGTAAATTACCTATCCTAGGGACGGTACAATGAATTCATACATGTGCAATACCCGTCCTAGGCTAGGTAAAATATTATTTTGCTAAAAATAGCAAATGCTACATAGACATTAAAAACTCCTAAGAATAACAAATATGTTCAAAATCAATTTAAATTTTCTCATTGTTTTGTATGGTCCCGAAAAATGCCGAGTAGCCCTGCTAGTTAAAACATATACAGAAGCCTTTAGGAAACGAGATTCGTTCATTTTGACATAATGGATTATAATTAGACTCAGCTTGTGATAGATACTCAAGCAAGTGACGTTAAATTTGAACTCAACCTCAGATCAAAAGTCTCAAACTCAAATCCAATTGTTCTCTTCTCTCTGCACTTTCCACACCGACACCCAAAATAAAGAAGACGGCTCTTTTATAGAGAGACCCAACCACATCTCATTTGCATACCCCCTCCCTCCTCTCGTTACATCACGTGATTTTCAGTCCATAAATACCAGGGGGCGGCCATTTTTATTTTCTCTTTTTTTTCTTCTTTCCTAACACGAGCCGCACGATGCATGAGGTAAGGTTCTTTACTTTTAACCACAGCAAGTTTCTATCTATATAAATGTAGTTATGTATACATCTATACCTATGTTTTTTCCAGTCTCAAATCATGATAGGACTATAAACAGAGGCACTATATGTAATTCCAATATGGACAGGATTCCTATCGATAACCGAACGTTTTTAGAAATTATTAGTAACTTTCATTTATTTTTGTAATTTCCTTCATTAGTTATTACCATCTGGACTCTGACAGACCAATCTTACTTCGACGAAGTGGGCGTATTTTTCATTAATTCTAAAAATCTACTTCCATTCCCCCATTAAATACAGAGAATTCTTCTTCATTGCATACTTTTTCACACCCGACCATTTATTTTTTTTTATTTTCTTATTCCATTAAATTTCCATCTATACAACTTCCCTCGGGAAATGCAGAACGCTCCTCTTATGGCGTTGTTTTTGCAACATTCTGATTACCTGACATCAATTCAGTTCCTGAAATATCCTGGTGTTTATATATTTGTTTGCAGAGGATTCGCCCCTAAAATATTTAACAGATTACTATGAACTTTGGAACACATATGACCGGCGGAAGGGGCCGTAATATAAACTGTATTTAGTTAAATTTCGTTTCATGCAACGTATTAAAAAGGGATAATGCCTTTCGTGAAAATTAAGATATGTCCGAATTTGTGAAAGTTTCATATCAATTAATAAATTTTTCCTAAATTAAACTTTCTCTTCGTATTAAATGTTTTGATCCAGAGTAATAAGACAGCAATTAGGCAAGGTTCTTCGGATTTTCGTTTCTTCTTGAGAACCCCTAAGTTTAATCATTACATTTAAGACATTTTCTGCTAGAAAAAAATCATTTTGATTAAAATTAAAATAAGGATTCCAGAACGGAGTCTACCTTTCTAGGGCAATTGCTCTTGACATATAAAAGGCCTTTGATAGGATACGGCATAATGGTTTACTCCACAAGATCTCCAGCTATGATATAGCTGGAAATGTCTTCTCAATTATTAAATCATTTCTCTCTGATAGGTTCATAAGAGTAGTGGTTGATGGGCAGAAATCAGAAGCTCTCAGTATTAATGCTGGAGTCCCTCAAATAATTAGAACAAACGAAAACAAATACATCCTGGGCCTAACTCTCTTCCTGATCTATATTAATGATCTTCCAAATCACACCCTTACATCATTCGTAGATACTTATGCTGATGACACTATCATCTATGGTAGCACATCTAAGACCGTAAATGACTAAGTTCTCTCTGATTCTCTCTCCACTGATTTTGAGCAAGTGGCACAATGGGGAAAGAAGTGGCTTGTTACTTTTAATGCATCTAAAAGCAAGCTTTTATCTTTACATCATCAACGCTCTGATCCCCATCCGGCATCAATTAAAATGAATGGCTCTCGTCTTGAGGAGACCTCATGATTTGACAAGCTTCTGTGCTTGAGCTTTACTCCTGATCTTAAATGGAACACATACATTAAATCTGTTGCCAAGACCGCTAGAAAAATGGTGGGATTCTTCTATCGATCCAGTAGATATCTCACTGCTGATGCAATTCTCTATCTATATAAGAGCCAGGTACATCCTAGGATAGAGTACTGTTGCCACATCTGGGCAAGAGCTGCTAGTAATGACTTATCCTGCCTTAATAGAGTTCAAAATGGACCTCGAAGCCTCATAGGGGATGTCCTTTTCTCTTCCCTGCAACCTCTTTCTTACCGAAAAGATGCTACGAGTTTGTCTCTACTTTATCGTTATTTTCATGGCAAGTGCTCGGCTGAGCTTCAATCTATGGTCCCCCTCGCCAAACTTTCACAAGAAACACCCGTCTAGCAGAAAACAGCATCACTAATTTCCCCCACTCTTTATCTGTGCCTAAACGTAGATTCCATGAGCAAAGCTTCTTTCTTAGAACTGCACGCCTATGGAATTGTCTTCCGTTTTCCTGCTTTCCAGCTGACTACAATATGGTTGTCTTCAAGTCCAACGTAAACAAGTTTTTGATGAGCCATTCCATATAAGTTAACAAATTTACCGAATTTCCATTACTAACGATTACTATATTGTCCAATTTCTACTGTGACTCTTTAATCCTTATCTTCGAGTTGCCTCTTAGCCCTGATAAGTGGTGATGCTTATGTAAAAAAAAAAAGGTGGATATGAAAATGGTAAAATTGTTGTATAGTTTTAGTTTCATAGATATAAATCAACTGAAGCTCCTTTGTTTATCAAAAAGTGCTCGATGAACGAATAGAGCCTGTTTATAGTATGTTTATTTATACAAGCATTATCGGCTACATACGTGCATACATATTTCTGCAGTGCCTCTTTTCAGAGATGTCATCAGGCCAAATTGTCCTTCTCAATACCTATGTCGCCAAGAATTTTTGTATAGATAAGCATATATATATATATATATATATATATATATATATATATATATATATATATATATATTGGCAACATGTCATTATTCAAGCACGTCTAATTGAACACGACTGAGTTCTTTCTGCGGATTATGTTTGATAATCATTTTTAATTCGCCGAGCGGTCTTTTATATTTCAGCTGCCGTGTTGTATATTATGGCGCCCAAAAAAGAAAATGACAACAACAAAAATCACTCCTGACGACGATCGAATGCACCGATTGAAATCACTTGAGGAGAATATGGCCGAACAACAACTACTGGGCGCGATTATATACATGCTAGCCGAAGTAAAAAAAAAAAAACACTCGGCGAATTGAAAAGTTATCCAACAAAATTGGAAAAAAAGAACTCAGCTGTAGTGTTCAATCAGACGTGCCTGAATATATATATATATATATATATATATATATATATATATATATATATATTTATGTGTGTGTGTGTAATTAGTTTTTTTTTTTTTTTAAGAAATCCAGCAGGGTGCTCAGTTATGAGGAAATCCGAAAATAAGAACGTATTATTTATATTTTATTTAGAGTAAGTTTTAGATGAAATAAATCATTGGTGCCGTCGGTTTCAAACCCGATAATTACGGGCCGTTGTCATAGTGTTAGATGTATCAGTAATTAATATATGTACATTATCTTCGTTTTTACATCATTGTTCGAAAAGGAAAAACATATTCTGAAGAAGACATATGACGTCGAATATTAATTTAAAAGGAATTAATGTTTGTTTATTTTACAAAATATTTGCAGTGTAATTTAGCCTATAAATTTATAACATGCGTAGGACATTTTAATATTTAAACACGGCTTACACCACGGAGCACACACACAATATATATATATATATATATATATATATATATATATAAGCACTTTTAGGAAAGACGTGAGTGGAGAGCATGTAAAATAAGAAATAAAGAAAACTATAGACATATAATGTGTGTATACATATATGTATATAGTTCTATAAATATTTATATCTATTTGGTGTGTATATATGTGATATGCGTGTCTATATATGAATATGTCTTTATATATGTATGGGTATATGCCTACATAAAATATATGGGTGCACATATATTTACATATAAATGTTTGCATGTAAATCTTTTCAAATCGTTTTACCTCGACTTTTTCAACTGACAGTGTCTTATTTTATTTGTTTTTTTTTCTGCATCATTTGACAAATCAAAACCGAAAAACCAAGAATTTTGCGAGCCTTTAAAAAATGAAAAAAATAGAATCGCCTTTTTTTTTTTTTTTCGTCTTTATTTCACTGCTTGCTTTTAGCTGTCATCATTTCAGGGTGCAAAAAGTATAGATGCCACGTTGGCAAATTTGAATCTGTACTACATATATACGTTTTCTTTTTCTTGTTTCTCGTTCGATAAATTTTTTTTTCTAAACAATAAATTATCCTTAAACGCGGTCTAGTACAGGTGAATTGACATGTACGTTATTATAAAGTATGCAAAGCGCATGTCGAAAAGAAAGAAAGCAAAAAGACCTACGCTAATATCTACGTACAGAGATACGTTGAATAAAATCCACTAACTTAACAAATACTTTATTCTGTGCATTAATGAGTATGTAACTGTTAAAGTAGTTTCTATAAAAATCTAATATATAGAAATAAGTCGGCCAGATCTTTCCATTTCATACCTTAATAGCTTCTGTCAGAATAGGTATTTGCTGAACGAAACAAAACCGAATAAACTTTTTAGTGCGAAAAATATAGTGCAAGTATGAAAAGGAAAGAAAATGGCCAGACAAAATCAAATATCGATATGTAACGCAATTTTATAACGGTTTAAAGCATAGAGTTCGATTAACTTTATTTCAGGAATATGGGCATTTTTTTTTTACATGAAGGTCGCCACTTATCAAGGCCCAGAAGCCACTCGGGGATAAGGGTTATTTTGTGTAAAGTAATAAATGGGATAGTGTTGCAGGATTCATTAGTATTGAAGATTTGGCAAAGTGTCATTACTTAGGGAGGCGGTTCATCAGGAATTTGTTTATGTTGGACTTGAAGACATGCATGTTGAAGTCAGGAGGGAAACCAAGCATGATTGCAATAAAAAATTCCAAGATATCGTAGCAAAAATATTGCATTTTTTTTCCGATATTCGGATTTTGTAATCATGCTCATGTTTCTTTATTTTCTTTTCAAGTTGATGACCCCCTTTTCTTCTGACGATTTAGGGGCGTAATAAACTAACAAATTGACATATTACATGTGATATTTGCATTTTTAACTCTAATTCAAGGTATTTTATAAGAATAATTTATAAAATTAAAAAACAGATTCTCTACATTGCAATGTAGTGTGAACTATCATCGTTGCTGGGAGGGTTGAAAAATGTTCGATTGTACTGATTTCGATCACAATAAAATATGGGAGATTGAACCACTCGTTGATCCTCATTTATTCCCGGGCAACGTCGGCTCTCCCTGCTAGTTATATATGCTCCAATTGTGCTCTAAACAGAAAAACTGATTTTGAACACAACTCTTGTCATATCAAAGGACTTACTTTTGATTTTATATATCGGGTCATATCAAAGGACTTACTTTTGATTTTATATATCGGGCCATTTCGGCTTGCATGGTAAT
>NC_136490.1:51530818-51545818 GCF_053919585.1 Euprymna scolopes | reverse complement strand
ATAAATCTAGCAACTATTACAGTATCATCTTAAATGTAATTTTAAAATTGGTTGTTTTTGTTTTACGGCATATCAACCCTTTTCAGTTTATTTTATACCGAATCTAGTAATTTTAAAGAAATTTTTTTTGATATTTGTTTTTTTCAAGTCGGTGCCTATTTAACCCATAGTTGGACCCTAACAGATACTACCACTCTGGGTTAGGGTGGAACTGGGAGCAATGACAATAAAAGGGTGGCTCCACACTCCCCAACGCCAGCAAGCCGGGGCCTCACCATCGGATATAGTTTTGGGTTATATCCAGGACTTTTAAAATGGGAGTTATAGTCAAGATTGTTTGCTTTTATTTTCTTCAAGGTTTTGCCCGCTGTGTGGACGATATTGACAAGCAAGATATAGTCCTTCTGGTTAATGATTATCAGGACGATGGCAAAAGCATAGTCTTTTAATTGTTCTGACTCTCGAGCATATATTCGACACCATTAGACAGTTAATCAACATTCTATATAAAAAGCATATAAGATAGCATTCTATATAAACAGCATTTAAGATATCAACGGATACACACTAGAGAGTCCAAACAATTAAAAAGAATATGCTGTTGTCCTAGCCCTAGTGATTATCTTCCTTTCAGAACGATTTAAAACGTTCACCGATTTAGACTGATTTGCTTGTCCGTTAGATCATGTCTGGTTATCCAGTCAATGGAAAGTAGGAACCGGAAGTCAAAAAGAACACAGAATCTTGACTCTTACGAAAATAAGTTTATTACTGCGAGTGATGTAATAAGAAATTACAAGTTGGATAACTTGCTTGTAATGTACACGGAGAAGTGTGCATCACTAGGTGTGTCAGAATATTTTGGGAAGTTTGACACCTTTAACACAAAACTGCGAATAAAATATTAAAAAAAACTTCTCTTTTTAAAATGGGTTGTTTAATTTCTATATGGAATATACTTCCAAAATAAACTATTAGAGTTGTTTAATAAATAGAAATATTATTTTTTATTTAAAAAAAAAGGTGTTTGCAAAGTGCATGCGCGCGCTCATACAGCCATTTTTTCTATGTAATGAAATGAATTGAATTGTACAAGTTAATTTTTTCAATTTTTTTCACTTCAAAAATCTATCAAAATTTTTCTATTGGTTCAATTTTTACGATATTTTCAGTTTCAATATGAAATTTTATTCTCTTTCCAATAAACTGAATATAATATTCTAGACAAGCGTTTGTTTTTAATTCGCCGCCCCCCCTGATTTTTTAATGTCTACTAAAATGAACATAAATAATTTTCTCACCTAAGTTTTATATATCACAAATTGAAGATAAAAGATCAATAAATAAAATAATCGGTAATGGTGCAGATTGGCTTTCCTTTCTTTACAAACGGAAGTGACGTCAGACATTTTTATCTACGGATGGCTAAAACCGTATAGAATGAACCTTTTTTTTTATATATAAGTTTTATTCAAACAGTCTTTATTTTAACATAATGGACCGTTTTTTGTTTTGTTTTGTATTTATTAACTGTTTTATTCTTTTTAGCAAACAAAAATAGATCTTTTATAATGGCATATTATGGACTGTTTTTCAAACATCGAAATTTTAAAATTCAAGTTTTTTTTTTATTTAAAAAAAAGACGAGGTGTTTTTTTTTCAATTAAATTATAAACTTTATTTGAACTTTCAACAAACTTTTACAGACATAAAAAATAGACTTTATAGATATTTCATAATAATTCTTGTTAAAATATATTTAACGAAAAGTTTTTTTTAATCATTTCATTATTGAATAAAATTTCAAAGTGATAAATGGTGAAAACAAAATATCTCGATAAAGAAAAAACACCTCGTCTTTTTTTTTTTTCAACACCAAAGCCAGTCTGATTATTGCCATCTGCCGAGTATTTGCCGAGCTCCTGCTGGCACTTGCGGAAAAGGCGTGATCCCAGTTCCAGACATGTATCAAGGTAGTGATTGAGGCTGAAGCCGGTTATATTTAATAGATGTCAGCTCTACTACATATTATCAGAAATAATTTTCTCAAAGTTTTAAAATAAAGCTGTAGTTTTATTTTCTTGGGCGGGGGGGGGCTTTATCGTTCCACCCTGTAATAAACTCTTCTATTAGTCAACAGTGGTAACTTACAACTGGTTAGTAAGAGAAGTAGTTCTCTGAACTCGTTCTATTTGTAAAACATTGGCCGAGTGTAATAATATATATTATTTGTATTTTTTGTAATCCTTTTGAGATGGGGCTTCATGGTTTGTGTCTTCATCTTTCTGCAGACTGTTATCCTCATCTTCATAGTCGTTGCTTCATTACTTTCCGGCCAACTCATCCTCTTTCCTTCTTCAACAACAACGGAATAGGAACGTTGAGTCTTGTAACTGTGTCCCCAGTAATTAACCAGCTGAAGAAGGCCAGAGGATGAGTTGGCCGGAATGTGGTAAAACAACAACTATGAAGATGAGAATAAGTCTGCAGAAAGATAAAGACAAACATTATGAAGCTACATTTCAAAAGGATTCCAAAAATAAAGATACTATATAATACCACTTTCAATTGACATAACAATGGAAGACCAAATAAGAATACAAAATGTGATTTATAAGACCATAAAATCCAACCTTGATCGCCTTTCTGGGTCCATGCCACAATGGATGGAGGGGTTGAGTTTCTATGGTTCCAAGTGAGCATTGTCTGAAGATAGTGGTTTCAAAAGCAGCAATTACTAGGGATACAGTTACAAGACTCAGCATTCCTATCCTGTCATGGTAAACCACCTGAAGAAGGCCAGAGGATGAGTTGGCCGAAACATGGTAAAACAAAAACAACCCTGAAGATGAGGATAACAGTCCGAAAAAGAATGAATACACATAGTATAATACTGTTAGTGTAGAATAACAAGAAATAGGGTTCAGTCTAAGTCAACTCAATGTACTCAGCTTTCAGCTAGACCTACTGTCTGCAAGAAGCGGATGTGACATCAAATGGCCCAAAGAGAGAGAGAGAGAGGGTGGTGGAAAAAAGTAAGTTAGTTTGGAAGTATGTACATGTGAACTTATGATTTTAGAGGTGACCAGATAAGATATGGTTAGAAAGTAATTATCGATCTCTATCTCCCCTCCCTGATTAGTGCTTTGGAACAATAACAAAGCGAATAAACCACCTCTTGTCTTTAATCGTTTACCTCCTTATAGTCCTTATTTATCAAGGAATGAATGAGCTTTGCGGGCTGGGTTTCCTCGATTGATGGAAAGGAACAAATAGTCAGCAAAACATGTTATAATTGTTCATATATTGATTGTGGTTTCTGAGACATTAGCCCTCCTCTGAAAGGGAGAGGTAATTTAACACATCTTCTTTAAATTTGCATAATATAAATGTGTGAAAATATTAAGTAGTTCAAGCTTAAAAGAATACTT
This sequence comes from Euprymna scolopes, assembly GCF_053919585.1. Lineage (NCBI taxonomy): Eukaryota > Metazoa > Mollusca > Cephalopoda > Sepiida > Sepiolidae > Euprymna > Euprymna scolopes. The sequence goes on along the minus strand of NC_136490.1, from coordinate 51,542,387 downwards.
TTATCAAAAAGAAGTGAAATCAGCATCAAATGACGCCAAAATGGTTGGCATGCCGTGACACAATCAACCAATAAAAATCGTTTGCGTTTTAATTCGTTTTTTTTTTTTATTTGATTTCATCTAATAAGATTCTGGGTTTCCTGAATTTGTCCATCGGCATATTTAAATACGAATCTTATCTGACAGGAGCCAAAGCTGGAGAGCGATTCTTGTAAATCCTCAATTCAAGACAGTCTCGAAAAGTGCATCGGTGATGAGGTTGCCAAAGCAATTCCAACCAAAATACGAAGAGATTACTCGTCTTCATTTGATTGGTCGCCGTTTAAATCAGTCTCAATGTCAAGGAAGATTTACCGATGACGGTTCCATTATGAACTGAACATATGAAAAATTGACCAGAAGTGAAGAAATTGGTTAGCGATTCTTTAGTTCTTGTGTCCATTTATAAACCAAAATATTTAATGCAAATCTCTAAACTAGACGATGGTCTATTTTCGTACAGAGATAAGCCTTCAGTCACCCACGTTTGGCTATGCATATAATAATAGCCTTGTTCCAATGTTAGTATGACTGTTGCCATATCAGCAGCAGCAGCATAATTCAGATTTAACATTTGCTTTACATGCTGGCATATATTGGATGGCTTTTAGAAACTGACTTCTAAACTAACCTATCTCTGCCCAGGTCTTTGTTTATCCTTCCATCTGTCAAGTCCATCATTATCACTTTCTCTCAAGTTTTCCTTGGCCAACTCCCTGCAAACTGATCATTATCTTGCAACTGTTATACATCTACTTACTCAAGAAGTCTAAATCCATTCTTTCAACATGGCCATACCATCGAGTTTTGCTGTCTTACGCCTATCTCCCTTAACTCTCCGGATTTAATCTGCTTCTAAATTTATCAGATCTAAACCTGTCTGTAAGGTTCACATTGCGTATCATATCACTCTCGTATCATTTTCCTCCATGCAGCACATGTCCTAAACTCTCACTGGTTAGGTTTCTCTTCTATACATAATCTGTATTTTCCAAATCACACAGACGAAAAGAATGATTAACTATGAGTAACACATGTCAGGTGTTTTATTTTGTGATATAATAATGCATTCCAATGTTGAGCAAGACCCCTGAAATATCTGTGTTTCATGTTCGTGGAATCGAAGTCAATTTAGAATTCTGTCAAGGAAGGAAAGATAAAGTAAGAAAGAAAAGTTCTTTACAGTTGTAGAGACTGAAGCTTAGTCGAGCACGTTCCATACAAATAATGGTATCGTAGATTAACATTAGCAATATCTCTTTTTGTTAGAAAAATTACCCTAGAGACCAAAATTAGTTCATCCTCAAATAGATTGCAAAGTTGCTTTTTGAACTCTCTCAAGGCAAGAAAGAGATTTGAGCATCATTTGAGGCATATGTGGCAACGGTACTCTGACTGTTATATTGGGTAGATGATTGCATTAAGAGTCTTGTACATTCTAGAGTTGTAGAATTATATGACCATTTTTCCAGCAGTTTTAGAAAAAGATTAGATGCAAGTCTGCCTTTAGATCATGAATGGGAATAGTCTATATCTGGTATGTAAGTCGGTCTAGATCTGGCCTCCTAAGTCTGTCTAGATCTGGCCTCCTTAGTCTGTCTAGATCTGGCCTCCTTAGTCTGTCTAGATCTGGCCTCCTGTCTGTCTATATATGGCCTACTGTCTGTCTAGATCTGGCCTACTGTCTGTCTAGATCTGGCCTCCTGTCTGTCGATCTGGCCTACTGTAGATCTGGCCTCCTGCCTAGATCAGGCCTCCTCTGTCTAATCTGGCCTCCTCTGTCTAATCTGGCCTCCTGTCTAGATCTGGCCTCCTGTCTGTCTATATCTGGCCTCCTCTGTCTAATCTGGCCTCCTCTGTCTAATCTGGCCTCCTGTCTAGATCTGGCCTCCTGTCTGTCTAGATCTGGCCTCCTGTCTGTCTAGATCTGGCCTCCTGTCTGTCTAGATCTGTCCTCCTGTCTGTCTAGATCTGTCCTCCTGTCTGTCTAGATCTGGCCTCCTGTCTGTCTAGATCTGGCCTCCTGTCGGTCTAGATCTGGCCTCCTGTCGGTCTAGATCTGCCCTCCTGTCTAGATCTGGCCTCCTAAGTGTGGTTGAAGGCAAACGTTGCATAAAGGGGAATGCTATAAGAATGGTACAAACGATATGCTATGTGAGTCGGGGTTTGTTCTAATTAGCTCAGAGGAAAACTACATCTTGATAAGGAGATGTGTATTGAAAGAATGGATAAAAATGCTTGGATTGGTAGATGTAGATCAGTTGAGATAGCAGGATCAGTTCACAGCAGAAGTCAAAGGAAAAAATATGTGACATGATGAAGATGAATAAAGACTTGCAGATGGTTTAGTTTGAAAGTGAATTTCTAAACGCTGACAAACGCATGCCAGAAAACAAATGTTGAATATGACGATAATGATTGGTGTTGTTGTACATCATTCATTTATTTTCAATGAATTGGATAATTATTGTTGGCATTAATTTCCCCGATATCTTTCTAGTTAGCATTCTTTCGAGAAAGATATTGGGTACTTATGGAAGGAACCATGTGGGGGTTACCAACGTCTTTAAATAAGTGTTTCTGTGGAATGAACTGGATTCGAACTTGGCCCAACCAGGTTGTCAATGCATATCGTTAATTACTTAGCCACGGTCTCCATGATGATGAGTTATGAATTGAAAATGACAAGTCAAATTTATTCGAGTTTCAAATATTATTTTAACCTTGATTTATTGAAATCTAAATTTGAGATTTTAAAGTATTAAAAAAAAAACATCCTTATAAAAATTAAAAAAAAAATAGAACGACGGTTGAAGAATGTTACAAATAATATTTTAATTAAAATTCTTTCCAAAAAGATATTGAGTACTTACGAGAAGGACCATTTGAAAGTTGGTTACATTCTGAAGTGAAAATGTTTCTGTGGAACGAACTGGATTTGAACGTGACATGCCCAGGTTGTCAATCAGTGTCGTTAACCATTTAATGATAGGTTAGAGATTGAAAATAACATGTCAAAATTTGAAGAATTTGAGCTTTCAAAAAAAGAATGGTACTTTATTCGAATTTTAAATATTAATATCTTAAAATCCCAAATCTGAGCTTGTTTTTAGTTTCGTGCAAGCGACTCTATAAGTCGGTCTGTCGGTCAGTCCATAACACTTTTGTGCTTAGCCTTTTTGGTTAAGATCAAAGGTCTGTTGTTAATAGATGCTGTTCTTAGCATTTTAAGTTTTTCTTGGCATTCGGGCCAAGATCAAAGTGTAGTATCCGTTCCGGTAGATACTGCAAGCAAAGACCATATGTGGGGGCGACCCCACAGATAAGACCTTGGTCAATGTAGGGGCAATCCTTTATATCAATTGTCACTATCCAGCTCCCCTACTCCCTGGGATGTTGGTCACCATTTCCTCTTCACTCCTCATATTAAAAATCGGCCTTGTGCCTAATTTGCTCTGTGGGGGAGCAAATAAATACCCTTTTCTTGGCCTTTGGGCCAAAATCAAAGTGTAGAATCTGTTCTTACTACATGTTGTACTTATGTTTGTAACTTTGTGATATAAAGTAGGGGATCACTTTTCTGTATTAATTTAATGTAAAATGATCACCCCCTTTACAACCAGTCAGTCTCAAAGCCATTCAAGTCATTCTCCAAATCATTCAAGTTGTTTTTGAAGGATTCCAGTTATTTTGTAAGCATTCAAGTCATTCTTAAGGTCATTCAAGTCATCCTTAAGTTCATTATAGTCATTCTAAGTCATTTACTTTTTATTTATTTAAGTCATTTCAGCCCATTTTTCGGTCATTTTAGTTTATCTTTAAGAATTTCATGTCAATCCTACATTCACGCATTCATTCATTACACGAGAGCATGCGACTAATGGCTATCGGCCTTGTTTTAATTCTAAAGAAAAAAAAATCCTCATAAGAATTACAAAAGAAAATAGAATGTCTATTGAAGGCCATGTTACAAACGATATTGCACTTATCCTGAAAAGACGTTTTTAATCTCGTTTTCGGCTGAACGCATTAAAATATTTCACCATGTTGATAAATCTCAATAAGACTTTTCCAGATAATCATTTTATGTTAATATTCTTTGCGAAGAGGCGATTCAAAGAATTAACAAATGAAAATCAAAAATTATGAAAGGGGGTTAGATGGACTCTTTTGATAAAATTGGCGAGATAAAATGTATACAATCAAAAGAAATAATAAAATTTTTTTATCCAAACGATGACAAAGCTGCATCTATTTACAGACATGTCTTGTTCTTTGGAGGCATTTTACTGGATATTAATTCTCACGAAATTGAATTAAAATAAATCGCCCCTCTCTCTTTTTTCCTCGTTATTTTTCTATTTTCTATCTCCCCCTATCCTTCTCTATCTTCCTCCTCCATCTCCTTATTTCCTTATCCATCACCTCATTTTTTCTCTACCACCCTCATCCTTCTCTCCCTTTCTCTTTTTTCTCTATCTCCCTCTCCCTATTCCCCTTCTACCTTCTTCTCTATCCCCCACTCTCCCTATCTCTATCGATATCTCTCCATCCCTTGCCGAATATCCTCATCCCTCCCTCTCCCTCTTTCCCGCTCTCATGTCCTCTCTATCTTCCTGCTTCTTCTTTTTTCGCTCCCTCCATTTCTCTTTTTCTTTATTACCCTCTCTCTCTTCTTCCTGGCTACCGCCCTCTGTCTTTTTCTTGTCTATCTCCTCTTCTTCTTTTCTACCTCCCGCTCTCTTCTTTCCCTCTACCCATTTCTTCTTCTTCTTCTTCTTCTTCTTCTTCTTCTTCTTCTTCTTCTTCTTCTTCTTCTTCTTCTTCTTCTTCTTCTTTAGCCTCTCTATTCTTCCTCTCTTCTCCGCTGATTTTCTTAATGGATAAATTATAATGGTTGATTTTAAAATGTTTATTAAAATAAATACTTTCTAGTATGAGTTATTTTTATTTAACACCAATTGAAATAAATATTTCTTTTGTCGTTACTTGCTTAAGAAAAAAACCATTGATTTTTCTGCTTTTATTACTGCTATTTTTAAGAATGATTATTCTTCAGTTCAATAGTTTGATGCATGCGTACTTTGCTGTCTGGATATCTTAACGGACTATGGAATAGGATGGGTTCAAATCCTATCCATTATACTGAATTCAATTATGTACTAATATAATTGGAAATAGGATGAACTCTTACTTTCCTTTTAGCTATGGTTAAAATACTGCCTTGTATTTAATGACATTAATACCTTAAACATATTTAATCATATCTTCATTAAGTTGACAGCACTGTGTGTGTTTGTAATGTAGTCTGCTTGCAAGGACTACGGATTATTTCCATTTGGTGAAACCAGGGGCTGCCATAATACTTTCTCAATTATTTTTAATTATTAGAATAAAATTTTTTTTAGCAAAAATGAAAGATCTATTCAACCAAATGATCGTTCAGTGACTCAAAATTCAACGAGATATAAAGAAAAGAGTTACCTATGTTTTAAGTTCATTGTTTAATTCTATTACTTTTTCGATTACGATACTTGGATCTCTATTTTATCTTTAGCCACTGGATTCTTTGTTTGAATAAATCTTTCATTTTGTATATAAACTAGCAGTTCAGCCCGACTTTGCTCGGGCCCTATGTACTGTTCATAACTTTGTGTGTGTATATATATATATATATATATATATATATATATATATATATATACATATATATTAAAAAGTTTGACCCATGTCCAGGTAACCTACATCTAAACTTTTAAGTGTTTTTTAGACCCAAAATTGGCAGAGGAGTTTGGTAGAGTCTGGAAAGGTCAACTCTTTCAACTTTGACCTCTTGGCAGCCAAATTTTTTATCCTAAACTGATTAAAAGCTTGCTGCATGTCTGAATGCACTTTATGTAAAATTTCAAATGTTTCGACCAAAAATTGGCTGAGTAATTTGGTAGAACCTCAGAAGTCATTTTTTTTTAACTTTGATCCCAATTTTGGCCCCTTAACATTTATTGTTTTGGGTTCAAATTAAATTTAAATCTTTGATCCATATCCACGTAACCTACATCTAAAATTTCAAGTGTTTAGATCCAAAATTGGCGGAGGAGTTTAGTAGAGTTTTCGTAGGTAAAATCGTTGAACTGTGACCTCTTGACACCCAAATTTTTGGCCGTAAACCGATCAAAAGATTGCCCCTAGCCTCAGTACTCCTTATCTCAAATCTCGAGTTTGTAGACTGAAAATTGACAGAGTAGTTTAGTAGGGAAATGTACACAAACAGTCAGACAAGTTCACTCTTATAGATATACTAGGATTTTATCCCGGCGTTGCCCGGGTGTTTATATGTCTGTTGACCAAAAAAGAAAAAAAAGTGGTAGTAGGAAGGCAGACTCGAACCCGTACCACGAAGGAGGAAAAGAACGGAGAAAAAACATGACGTCCTTGCGGTTACGACCACCGCCAAACCTGAATTATGTTAACATTTAGGCTGGACAATCATAAGGAGGAGATAACTTTAAAAAATATCGGCGAAAAAAGCGACCCTCCCTGTAGAAAAGTGCCCAGTTGAAGGTGAAGATATTAAGGATTTTAGCCAGTTTTTCGATATTTGTCGTATGAAAGGTCGGACTTTAAAACGATACTGATCTTGGTAAAATCCGTCGCCTCTGTCGAAAGTTTTAGGCAGACATGCAAACAGACATACATACATTTATATATTGGTAACTAAAAGTTTGCGACCCAAACCGATTAAAAAGCTTACACTATCTCTGAATACCCTTTATGTAAAATTTACAAATGTTTAGACCAGAAATTGTCTGAGTAATTTGGTAGAGACCGCAGAGGTCAAATTTTTTAACTTTGACCCATATTATGACCCCTTAAAATTTATTGTTTTGGCCTCAAATATAGTTATTAAGTTAGATCCATGTCCAAGGAACCTATATCTAAACTTGCGAGTGTTTAGACCCAAAATTGTCGGAGGAGTTTGGTAGAGTTATCAAAAGTCAAATCGTTGAACTTTGACTCCTTAACAGCCAAATTTCTGGCCGCAAACGAAATACAAAGATTTTCCCAAATCTCCGTACCCTGTCTATGAAATTTCGAGTCTGTAGACTAAAAATTCTCAGAGTTATTGCGTAGGGAAATGTACACAGACACACATACACGTTCACTTTTATAGATATAATAGATAGATTGTTTTCTCTGTAGGTCATCTACAGTTAAATATCATTGACTTTCCTCACAATACAAGAGGATCAGTCTTTTGAACCCTTTTTGACCTTTGTTTGAGATGCCTGTTGTTTTCCAATGTAATCCACACTGCTGTCAAAACAGCTAAAATTAAAAAAAAAAATAAGAAGAAAACGATATGAATTGTAATACCAATAAATTTTGTAGTCTATACAAATTTTACACGTCCCCTCCCACTCTCTGCTCGCTATTAGAAAAACATTTGAAAATGAAAGAACGTAAACTGAGCTATTTCTTTCTCTTTATTTCACTAGAGCCTGCTATAGTTCTATAGTCAACGTTGCCTGTTCAGGTCGTAGTATCATGCATAGTAACTCTGAAACGGTCGTTGTTGATCATATTTCGAGTTGTCATGTAGCTATCTAGTTAAAATATTTAGGTTTATTAAGTTGGCATTCATTTCCATATTCACGGTGTTTCTTTCACAGACAGCCCCACTGTTGTCCCTTTTGTGAAATCATATGCCAGGTGTTATTGAGATCTAAACCAGTATTCCAGATTCCAGCGTACTCTATCTGCTATTTCAGCCAGCTACCATTTGAGGAGCGCAATTGATGAGTGGCCATCGTCTGTTACTCTATGATCATCAAAGAATGAGGAAACTCTTCCCTTGCTGAAAAATACTCAACTAGCTACAACCATTATCAACAATTTCCCCCAGTCTTTATCTACGACTAAATATAAATGCAGTTTCCATGAACAAAGATTCCCGCCTGTGGGCACTGTTCTACTGGCTTGCTTATCGGCTGACTACAATATAGTAGCATTCAAGTCTAATGTAAACAAGTTCTTGTTGACCCCTCCCTTTAAATAATCCAAATTCTACCCAATTTACACCATTAACGATTACTATACTACCACCTTCCTCGAGTGGCTTTCAGGGCTTGATACTCTAAATAAGTAAGATATTTAAGATTCACCCTGTATGATATTGGTGATGTAATATTGGTTATTATTGCCACGGCGTTTTAGCTAATGTTTTTTTAAGTGTCTGTCAACGCTTTTGATGCCTTCAGGGAATTCTAAAATGAATCATTTATCCAATATTCAAGAACAGTTAGTTCTTCAAGTGTTCCCACTTAGGGAAATCTTCATTGCTTCCTAACAAGGTGTAGAAAGTGTGAAAAATTCCCAGCAGGCATGAACACAATGGGGGGGGGGGAGAGAAATAAGGAAAAAAAAACAAACTTTTTTCACCAATTCCCTTCACTCGTGCTTTCAGCATCTGTTGTTATACTAAATGCGAGTTAATCTGTGTTTATTACAGTAAGACTTTTTTCTATATATACGAGGGGCGTGCAATAAGTAATATCCCTTACCCACTTCCCATAGCAGTAGAGCAACGAAACTTGGCGCAGTTATTAGTCTTTCTCTACATAGGAAGCACACAGAGTTATGCATTTCTCTCATCGTTTGATGCAGCTCTAGAGACCGTTTTTGTAGAACACCCCAGGTTGGTCCTCCAACCACGACATGACTTCAGAAATCAAGGCTGCAACATCTGGGAAACGCTTTCCTTTCAAAAACAACTTCATGGCTGTGAAGAGGTGAAAGTCAGAGGGCGAAAGGTCAGGAGAGTAGGGAGGATGGGGAAGGATTTCATAACCACACGCCCGTGCTTCTGATCTGGCGACATGCAAGTTGTGGACCGGAGCGTTCTCCTGCAGGAGGAGGTTACCTTTGCTGATCTTGCCTCGCCTCTTAATTTTGATAGCTTCCCTTAATTTCTTCAAAAGTGAAGCATAATAGGCTCCTGTAATTGTGGTACCCTTTGCCAGGAAATCTGTCATCACTACTCCGTCCTGGTCCCAGAAGACTGTGAGCATGACCTTGTCAGCGGAGGGCTGCACCCTTGCCTTCTTTGGAGGTGGTGAGTCCAAGTGCTTCCACTGCATTGATTGAGCATTGGTCTCTGGATCATAGTGATGGACCCAGGTTTCATCCAATGTAATCAGTCTTTTGAAAAACTCTGACTCATCTTCTTGGCACATCTCCAAATTCATCCTCGAGCACTCGACGCGTTCTCGCTTCTGGAATGGTGTGAGCAACATGGAAATCCATCTAGCAGACAACTTATGCATATGCAAATGGTCATGAATGATAGTTTCCACAGACCCTGTACTACTCTTGATATCTTGGGCTATTTGGCGAATAGTAATGTGCTGATCTTCCAAAATGGCAGCCTCAACTTGACGAACAGATGCCTCATCAATGGCAGAAGGGGGGCGACCAGGTCTGGGAGCTGTTTCCACAGACTTCTGGCCATGTTTGAATTCACGATGCCAGCGTTTTACAAGGTCATATGATGGGGCATTATCACCATAAGTTTCTTTCATTTCATCAAAAGTCTCCTGTGGTGTGCGTCCTTTCAAATACAAAAACCGGATCACTGGTCGACATTCAACAAGCTCCGTTTTACACCTGACTCAGTTCAAACACCTGTAAAACAGAAACTACAATTTGTTCCGAGCTTTAATTTGCCACATAACCCGTAGAGACATAAATCATTACACATGCAAAATTTCAGCTATATCAGACAACTGGCCAGGGACATTACTTATTGCACGCCCCTTGTACTTTAATAACACAATGTTAAAATATACATTCGTAGAAATTTAGTTTTTTCTGTCACCTTTTAACTCTATTGCTAATATTTCTTAATCTCTCTGCAAGAATTAAAAGAAAGAGTTTATTTAGTAATAGTTTGAAAGGATAGCAGTTAGGAAGCAACGGTACTTTTACGAAAAGCCTTATGTGTAAACTTCTCAGACGGACATTCAAAGGTAAATGCACAAAAGATACAGCCAACTCTGCTGCACAGAAGGTAGGGGTTCCTTTACTGGACTATGATAACTTCTCACACCTGCCACTATCCTATATTTCTATAGAGTAACCATTCGGCTTTCATTTCAGATGACAGAAATTTATATAATTGCTTCTTTTTCTTGAACCACTTTGCCTTTGAAATTCTCTTTCCCCTACATATTTTTCCGACTGTACTAACCAGCAAAACTCTAAATGTAATTTAAATAAATATCTTGCTACCCAACTTTGAATATCCCTCCCATAATGACAATGCCTTGCATCTCAGTGAAAATATACCTTGCATTGAGTGAATAAAACGGAAAAGAAAAAAAAAATCATGAGTTAAATTTGCTATATTGTTTAAATTCTTTTTAAAAAAATGTGTACATATAATAGTAAAGATGGGAAGTTAAGTATGGAAATACTTAATGACAGTTTGGAAAGCAGTGATCAAACTATACATGAAAATAGTTAATACCGTTTGTTTTTAGAAAGAATTGAGTGCGTCTCTCATTCTATCCTGGTCAATGTGAAATTACTTGAATAATAAAATAGACTATACTTTTACAGCTATGGAGCAGAGGGCTAGAGAATGTCCTCCACTCCTACTGACATGAAAATCTCCCGTTTTGAGGTCTTTGTCCCCGGCTCAGATGCATCATGGATTCAGTGACCCCCCCCCCCTCACACAAATCTGGGAATCAAAAGTTGCTATGACAAGATGAGCTTACAAAACTGACTCACATATCTGCAATTGTAGAGAGAATAAAGATACGATGCAACATTGCATTGTCCTATCTTTACTATCCAACTTGTGCTACTTGAAATATCTTGTAGAATACATCAATAATGCGGACAACTGTGTAAAAAAGTGTGAATCTCTTATTTGAATGACAAAGAATCAAGTGACTGAAGAGGCAGAGTTTGATCCGAATTGTTTTTGTCTTATACTAGACTAATACCTTAAGAAAGACTTGCTATGCATAGTTGAATCAGAATAAAGTAAAACTAATAGAATCGGCCAGATAATGTGCTCCATGGCATGAAAGTCTCTCCTTTTGAGGTTCTTCTTCCCGGCACAGATGCACCCTAGCTCCAGTGAAAAAAAAAAAAAAAAAAAAAAAGAATGAGACGATCAAAAGTTGGTCTGGCCAAATAAGGCTTCAAAACTAACCCAACTATCAGCAAATGTGAAGAGGAAAATCATACAATGACACCCAGACTTGTCTTTCCTGTACTCTTCAACTGGCGCAGCTTGAAAGAATGCAACAATAAAACAAACGACTGCATTAAAAAGTGCGAAATTATTTTAAGATCACATGCTTCAAAGACATTCAAACAAGCAAGAGCATATCTCTACTATTTTACACTTTGTGTATCAGTGTTCCTGTGAGTTCGTTTCCTCTGGACTCGAAAACGGCTAGGTCGATTATTAAGAAAATTCACATAAAGGTACTTTATGTGCCTGGCAGTGTTCTTAGAT
>NC_136490.1:51523318-51528318 GCF_053919585.1 Euprymna scolopes | reverse complement strand
GAAAATTGACAGAGTAGTTTGGTAGGGAAATGTACACACACACACTTTTATTTCACTTTTATAGATATATTAGCATTTCAGCACGACGTTGCCCGGGTGTTTGGAGATGTGTGTTGAGCAAAAAAAAAAAGTGGTAGTAGGAAGGCAGGCTCGAACCCGTACTGCGAAGGAGGAAAAAAACGGGAGAAAAAACTGACATCTTTGCTGTTACGACCACCGCCAAACCGGAAGTGATGTAGCTTTTAATTAAGGCTAGACAATCAAAAGAAGAGGATGAATTTCAAAGATATCGGCGCCCCCTCTGTAGAAAAGTGTTCAGTTGAAAGTGAAGATATTAATGTTTTTAACCAGTTTTTCGATATTTGTCGTCTAAAAGGTCGCACTTCAAAACGATACTAATCTTGTAAAAATCCGTCGTTTCTGTCGAAAGTGTTAGGCAGACATGCAAACATACATACATCCAAACATTTATAAATTGGTAACTAAAAATTTTCGACCCAAACCGATTACAAAGCTCGCCATATTTCTGAATACACTTTATGTAAAATTTACAAATGTTCAGACCAGAAATTGTCTGAGTAACTTGTAGAGACCGCAGAGGTGAATTTTTGTTTAACTTGGACCCCTATTATGACCCCTTAACATTTATTGTTTGGGGCTCAAATCAAGTTATTACGTTAGAGCTATGTCCAAGGAACCTATATCTAAAATTTCAATTGCTTAGGCCCAAAATTGGCGGAGGAGTTTTGTAGAGTTTTCAAAAGTCAAATCGTTGAACTTTTACGCCTTAACAGCTAAATTTCTGGCCGAAAACGAATTACGAAGATTTTCCCAAATCTCAGTACCCTGTATATCAAATTTTGAGCCTGTAGACTGAAAATTGACAGTTATTGCGTAGGGAAATGTACACAGACACACACAGCCACGTTCACTTTTATAGATATATAGATGTAATATATATATATATATATATGTGTGTGCATATTAATACATGCATTAGCTGATTATTTGATGTTTCCACTGTTATATTTTACTAATAAAACAAACAAAAATGTTATTTTTTGAGCTTTTAAGATAAGTGTTAAATGTAACTTTTTATTTGGTTTTACGGCTGACAGTTCGATTTTAAGCTTTTATTAAAAGGATTTAATGAGTTTTTGTGTTGTGTTGTTTATTTTATTATAAAACCATCCAGACTTTTTAAAATTTCCAAATGAATTAGATTATCGCACTTTCGCATTGCTTCATGGAAAAGCCAACACAGCATCCTGAAATATACAGTTTAAAAATAATGATATATAAAATTATGTATGCGTATATGTTTAAATGGTGGCATGTACATGGATCACTCCTTCACCAATCAACCGATCATTATTAATTCGGGAATAACATTAATAGGTGCAAAGTTTATAATGTTGGTTATATTTTGTTTTAGCTTAGATTCATGCAAAGGAAGAGTAGAATTTCCTTTGTGACAACTCAAGTAAAATTTTTAAAAAGGTGTTGGGCATGAATATTCCCAAAATTTGAGTTTCTTTTGAGTATTTTAGAGTTTTTAAGGGTCATAAAAAAGGCTCAACATCCCATTCGAAAATTCAAATATTTCAAATTCGCATTGAATTTGATCCATAGTCATGAGGCACCATTCAAACAAGGTTCCTTGAATTTCAGTTTCTTTTGAAAACACATTATTTTGATCCAAACTAGAGTAAAAGAACTCAAATTAAGGTTTAATAACATATCTTGGTTTTAAGCCTTATAACACGATATGGCATAATTACGTTGACACACCGGTTCTCTTAAGAAACGTTGATTCTGGTCAGTACCAGATGGGTGACCAATTTGGGAATTTCAGGCACTGTACATAGAACGTCGACACTTCCCTACAAGAGTTGAAAAACCTAAAATCTCCATCTTCCCTAAAGTGGATATATACGCAACTGGGGAGCGCTTGTAAATTTCATACTCTTATGGAACTTTCTCCTTTGGAAGAAACCGGTTAAAATCGCATAGGGTTAGTACTGTTCCATTTTATTACACAATATAAAATGGTGTCCAAGAAATCAAGTTTACTCATCCTGTGACATGTATTTTTTTAGTGTGTATGTATATATATATATATATATATATATATATATATATATATATATATATATATACTTAAAAAAAAAATGGCTGACGAGAGCCGAACGTCGTTTACGTGTTACCATTAACTGGATCCCTTTATGTTGGGCTTGAAACCGACGGTACCAATGTTTTTCTGAACTACTGTTCAATTAAATAAATAAATATTAAGCTCTTATATCGAAAAAGTTTTTCTTTGTAATCGAGCACTTTGTTGGAATTATTTCCCCCAAAACAGTAAACAAATATATATATATATATACATATATATATATATATATATATATATATATATATATATATATATATATATATATATATATATATATATATGTAACCATACCTTTGAGTGTAGCTTTGCCATTGGCTGGTAAAACGCTAACCTGTCGTTGAGAATAACAATGGATATGATTGGTTACATGGAGGAGGGGCATGCTACCACCGAGCAACGCTGGTTAACGAGTCCTGCCAGTACATAAACCCAAGTATCATTAATTTCATGGATGAAACACATAAAATCCTATGTAGCTTGATTGCATTTTCATAATTTACTACGTTGTTGTATTCATGTATTGAGCGCTGTTGAATAAATACTGAAAAGTGATACATAAAATATGTCCTCGTAACATTGCGTGTATATATGAAACTATATATATATATATATATATATACACCTATATTAAAGGTACCGTGTGTGTGAATGAGTTTGTTCCTTATGGACTCCGAAACGTCTGGGCCGATGTTTTTTTTTTTTTAAATTTCCTACAAATATATTTCTTCTGTCTGGGAGTGTTTTAGATAGGTTTTGTTTCAAAATGGCATAAAACATTTTTTTAGTAAGGCTTTTTTTATTTTCACACATGACTTTAAAAGAATTCCCTTTCCTCTTTTACCTTTTTATAGAATTATGTACGTTTCTAATGAGTTGTCTCGTCTACCTTTATCATTCAATGAAACGCGTGTAAGACGTACAATATATCAAATAAAATGATATGAGTATGATTTAAATACACTTCTGGGATTTGAATTGTTAGCACATGATGTATATTGTGTGCTTTTGCAAAGGTTCAAATCAAGAATATTTTTAAGTTGATACATTGTTAGAATCAGATTTCAGATTCTACCTGGATCTGTTTTAAAGCAAGAAAAATTGAGTCTTTTTTTTTTTTTTTGCAATTTTGTCTTCTAAGCTAAAATGGGCATGCATATCCTCTAAACCAAAATGGCGATGCATAATTCTGCAAAACCTTTTACCTGCCAATGACAGATTAATTATTGTGATCAAAAGAGAAAATTTAAAAAAAAAAACAAAAAAACATAACATTTGAAACTATTTCATTTATTATTTTCTGTATTTTTTTTTTTTTTTTTTTTTTTTTTTTTTTTTTTCAAGTGTCCAAATTTTTTCAAATAATTTTTTTGCTCTGAAAATAATTAAAACCTGGAGTGAATGAAAAGTCGCATAATCGACCAGACTGTTCGGTGCCGCCTGAACTCTGTTTCCCATAGTATTACCTCCTTCTATTTCCGTTTTCTTATGGATTTTATTGTAGCATTTCCCTGATTGTTCCACCATTTTCTTTTATCATCTTCCCATCTTGCCTGCCTGCTGTCTGCCTGGTGTAGCATTTACTTGGGGTGGGGTAAGTCGCCTTTGTACAAACAAGAAATTTTCTACAGAACCTGGAATTCACAAGCGGTAATCAGTCGCGTGCATACCTGGGCAGATACTTTTCACAGCATTAGATTTTGTTTTTTATTTCTGTTTTTACATTCAGTGTCTAGTATCCCCAAATGGTCACCCGTCTGGTATTCATCAGGTTCAACGTCGCTCACCTTTGGTAATTTAAAGAGTAAGTTTATAGGGAAATGTAGACTAATGTTGTTTATTTATATTGGCTCTGTTGTAATATGTAAAAAAATCATTGAGTTTTTATTTTAAAACGATCGGTCTATATAAAAAATAAAAAGTATATGCTAATCATGTATTCCCTCTCACACACACACACGCATATATATATATATATATATATATATATATTAGTCATAGTCATACATTCGTCCACGTACAGTACTGTTTTGTTGTATCACAACTCGTCAGTGTGTCTAGACAAGCATCTTTCCTCCAGCCGTGGATCGAACCTATAACCATCGAGTTGCCAGTCAGCAGTTCAACCCACAAGGCTATGAATCGGTACCCGCGAAAGTCTCTCGTCAAGTCCCTATCAAGGAAGCACTTGCTCATCGCTTTACTGTGCTCAAACTGCAAGTTTGTTTACAAACGAACGAACAGTGAGCTTCGCTTAATAGTCAAAGAAAGCATTGGGTGAAAGTAGATTTGCGACAGTGCTCAACCCAAAGATACTTCTTCTGTCTGGGAGTGTCATCCACATACAGTAGTGTTTTGATGTATCACACACACACACACACACACACACACACACACACACACACAAACATATATATATAATTGTAACTCCCTGCACTGATGATTCCCGAAAGGATGAAACACTAGTGTCTGTAGGTATTAAAAATAATTATAATAATTATTATTTCAGCCTCTTTAAGAACTCAGTTCTTATTGTTGAGCACTTTAAATTGAAATTAAAGTCGGTCACTTAAGCTCACATGCGCAGATTATGATGTTATAATCTTAAGATCACTCTAGCCGTCTAGACATTTATATAAATGTTAATTTCAACTGTATTTCTCGCGGTTAACGTTGGCCATGTGGTTTGTTCCTTGCTAATGAAGTCAGAGATCGCTTCGTAACTCCCTGCACTGATGATTCCCGAAAAGATGAAACACTAGTTTATATAGGTATTAAAAATAATTTTAGTAAAAATTATATAACCTATAGAAAGAGAGAAATCAGT